>NW_017673770.1:0-5729 GCF_001879085.1 Nicotiana attenuata
AGTATCTAGAGTACTGAACTGGCATGAGTATCTGAGTACTAAAAACTTGAATGTTATAACATGACACGTGAAATACTGGCTGTACCACCACTAATTATGCTGGCAACTCCAACTCATAAGCTAATTGACCGATCCTTCGCAAGAATCTATATGGCCCAATATAGCAGGGACTATGCTTCCCCTTCTTCCCAAATCTCATAACGCTTTTCATAAGCGAAACTTTCAGAAACACCCAATCATCAACTTGAAACTCTAGGTCTCTATGACGCACGCTCGAATAGGACTTTTGGAGGCTCTGAGTTTCCTAACACTCTTGAATCAACTTAACTTTCTTTATAATCTGATAGTCCAAATCGGGTCCTAACAACTCCATTTCTCCAGCTTCGAACCAACCAATTGGTGATCTATACCTTCGCCCATACAGAGCTTCGTACGGTGCCATCTTGATACTAGAATGGTAGGTGTTATTACTAGCAAGGTCAATAAGAGGTATGTGATAAAACACTAGGCTTTCTACTGCTCGACTTTCACTTACTCATAATTCGGACACTTGGCCACAAAGTCTGCAATGTTCTTTTTCATGCCGTTCAACCAATCTATCTCCTTGGTCATGATGCATATTTGGGAGACCTGGATGGAAAGAATACCTGGAATTATGGACTTCTAACATGATCTTCCCTCTTTAAGTCCATCTATGTCTGGAATACACAATCTATCTTTGTACCTCAAAGTACAATCATCTCCCTTTATTCAAAATCCATCATCTTATACTTGTGAATCTCCTCTTTCAAGTACAACATGTAGGGATCATCTTATTGTTTCTCCTTCTCTTCGGCTACTAAGGGTGGACAAGTCCTATTCTAGACAACGTCATCTTCGGAGTCCAAAGTCGAACTCCTATCTTGGCTGGTGAACTTCTTTTAATAGAGTTCTCTTATCTACCTCTATCATGAGTTATAGCTCTCCCACTTTATCTTCTTAAGCACTTCCTGGAAACACTTATAGCATTATTGTGACCTAAGTCTTTGACATATACTCTAAATTTTAGAGTCTCGTACAATGGCACTACCCTCATAACACATAAATAGGCATGATTTTACAGCTTTTCTGTGATCACTTTATCATCAATAACTAAGCTCAGTGATCATTCTACTCACTTTGTGTTTCTTACACATGCTGGACAAAATCCCTGTGGCAATTATACAATTTTCCCTCATTACCAAACTGATTTTCTTTTTCGTATCCCATGCTAACTATTCTGGTTTCAAATCTGTAACTGGACTTACTAATAATTTTCACATCACCCCTTAGACCAAAGGTCTTATACTTGCGGATCCTTTTTTTTTTCTAAACTATGTGCATAGATCACACTTAGGGAACTCATCTGTCTTAAACAAAATTAGAATATGCAACCCCAAACTTTCTATATAATACAAAATCATATCATACTATAAACATTCGCGGTAATCACTTAATCACATAACCTAAGGGGGAACTGCCATATCCTTTATCTTACATCAATAGTTGCTTCTTATAGTAGCTTACTAACGTGGTACTTCTAGTTCTGATTTGAATAAATCTAAACAACATAAAATCATTCCCTGAAATTCAATATTGGCTACTCTTGGTTCTCATTTCATACATCATATCTTCTATTCATTTGCATGAGTTGTATGAATCACATCTTTGGTAATAACAAATATTTCTGACTCTTAGGTATTTTGCCCTTAGGCTCTTTTCTGTCCAAAACTATAGTGACCAATGTTAGGGTCTGACATTTGAACTATAATCATCCAACTTGTGGCTCCATTTTCAAGAATTAAAAAAAGAAATTGTTTCATGAGGTAAAACACATATGAATACGCTACCATACACAAACTTCTCTTTCAAGTATATGATAATTCACTTCATGTGCCATCCGGTGAGTCTTGGTCTTAATCCGGACCTAAAACATGCGAAGATTTCGCTATGATCACTGTTACTTACATTTTCTTTTAGCGCCCATAGGCATCACTGTATACTCACCAGTCACAAGAATTTTGATACACTGAATATTGGAGATCTGGTAACTGAATAAATGATAACAGGCATCCTGAATAACCATAAACTTGCTAACTGAAAGATTGTATAACTGGTAAATGAGGTAAACTGATAACCATAAGACATCATAACTGCTTTTGTACTTTCTGATAAGGTTATGCTTTAATCTGTACTACTATCCATTGCATCCCACTTTTAACGTCCTCTCAAGTCTCATATTTACCTACCTGTACTCCATAATTATACCCCAATGTGAAATTGTCCTCTCTAGGACCTTAGGTTTCTCTTACGCGTCGCTTGGGCATCTAATACGTTTGGAATTCGATAGGAAGAGAAGGTTAACTATTGCTCTAAGCTTCATGGCACGATCTAGAGTAGAAAGAAATGAGACAATCCTGGATGTCTTGGTAGTTAACCGTTTATATGAGTGGCCGACACACAAATATAAAGGAAACTCCACTAGACACGGCTTCATAGACTCCCTAGGACTCTTGAACCTAGTGCTATGATACCAAGCTTTGTCACGCCCGAACCTGGTCCTGGACGTAACACGACACTCGGTGCCTGACTACATGTGACCGAGCGAACCAACTGGCTGGCTGAATCAACATGTGATATCATAACATACTGAATGAAGAAGATAAACTAACACATGCTGATATACTGAAAGTCTGGATGATATAAATTAAAGCGCAGGAATACTAAAACAAGTCTGAAACATATATGTAGACAACATTGCTTAACATGGAAAGCTTGAGACTCTATCTAACTGTTACTCTAGTCTATGAAGCCTCTATTGAAGTACTGAAAACACTAACTATCTGTAAATACTGACAGGCCGTAAAGTAATGATAATGCCCCAAAAGAACTGGGGATCACCAACTAGCTGGTACGAGAATCCTAGTGCTCTGCATCGTTGACCTGTAAATCATTACCTGCATTGTGAGATGAAGGACCCGGGCAAAAGGGACGTCAGTACATTTGAATTGTACTGGTATGTAAAGCAACTGAAAGAAAGAATTATAAATGCTGAAACTGAAACTAAGCTGATAACTGAAATGATAACTATTGAAACTGAAATTGAAGTGAGAACTGGTAACTGAAAAGATAACTGATAACTGATAACTGATAACTGATAACTGAAAAGATAACTAGTAACTGATAACTGAACTGAATAAAGGAAGTAAGGATATGAATACTCCCTCTTCTGAATGATGAACAACCTGTTTATGTGAATAAACTACGGCCTCGGGCCCAATATATATGTGCACAAGCTACGACCTCAGGCCCAAGTATACGTATACATAATGTAACGACTCGGCCGGTCGTTTTTGGAATATACGCCCTGATTCCCCATTTACTGCTTCCCCTAAGTTCATTTCTGCTATTTTGGTATGTCGGGACGTTCGGTGTTAAGTTTTGGAGAGTTTTGGGACACTTAGTCCCTAAATGAGAGCTTAAGTGTTGAAAAATAGTCCGTAATTAGAACAGTGTGAAGACGACCTCGGAATGGAAATCTGATGGTTCCGTTAGCTCCGTTAGGTAATTTCGGGGTTGGGAGCGTGTTCGAAATGTATTTTGGAGGCTCGTAGCTCATTTAGGCTTGAAATGCCGAAGTTTGAATTTTTGAAGTACCGGTCCGGTAGTGAGTTTTTGATCCCAGGGTCGGATTGGAATTCCGGAAGTTGCAGTAGCTCCGTCATGTCATTTGGGATGTGTATGTAAAATTTCAGGTCATTCGGACGTGTTTTGGTTAGGTTTTTGATCGAAATCGTATTTGGAGGAAACTTGTAGTTCTTAGGCTTGAATCTTTGATTTAATCGGGTTTCCGGTGTTGTTTTAGGTGTTTTAAGGATTGGTACAAGTTTGAATAAGGTATTAGGTGGTATTGGTGCTTTTAGTTGAGGTCCCGGGGGCCTCGGGATGATTTCGGATGGTCGACGGGAAGAAATTCTAAAGTGTGCAGCAGCAGATTTTGTGTCTTCTGGTATTTCCGCTTCTGCGGCTTGGGAACCGCAGAAGCGGCTTCTTCATCGCAGAAGCGATTCCAGGCATCTCCGCAGGAACCGCAGAAGCGGTCCCGTCCTTCGCATAAGCGGGACCGCAGAAGCGGGATTTGAACCGCAGAAGCGGAGTCTGGCCTTAAGTGAAAAATCGCAGAAGCGGCTCGTGGTCCGCAGAAGAGGTCCCTTGTCCGCAGAAGCGGAAATGACTGTTCAGAAATATCAATTTCGAGGGTTAAATTTCATAAGTTTGAAAATCGATTGAGAGCTCGGGAGAAGGCAATTTTGAGTGGGTTTTGAAGAGAAAATCATTGGGTAAGGTTTCCTTGATCCCTTTTCATTATATTTCATCATTATATAAATAAATACATCATTGGAATTCGAATTTAGGATCAAAAGTTGGTTAATTTGGGGTAAAACTTCACTACCTAAACTATTGAGTTTTTAGTGGGCAATTGACCTCCGATTTGGGAGATTTTTAAATGGTTAGGCTCGTCAGGGTACGAGGGTTCTAAAAATGTGAAAATTATTCGATTCCGAGGCGTTGGCCTGAAGGGAATTTTGGTCATTTCACCTAATTTCACGCTGTAGCTTTAAATTTAATAGCAAAACCAGGTGTATGTGATGTTATTTACAATGTGTAATTGAATTGAATAGATTTGGGCCATTTGGAGTCGGATACTCGTGGCAAGAGCGTGGTTTCTAGTTGATATTGAGCCGGTTCGAGGTAAGTGGCTTGTCTAACTTTGTGTGGGGTACCTTTTTTCCCTTAGGATATGATCTTGAATATTTGAATGCCCCGTACGTGAGGTGACGAGCGCGCACTTGAGCTAATTGTTGTAAATCCGTTTCTAGTTGAAGTATTTAAACTGAGATTTCTTGTTTACTTGTTCATTTTAACTGTGAGTTTGTACCTGTGCTAGCTTAGAGACTCATGTTTAGCTGGCTTACTTGCTTATTTGCTTTAACTGTGCTATTTGTACTCTGTGAAGCATGTTAGGTTATAATTTACTACTTCGTGTCCTGATTTTTTTGCATTGTTCCGAGATTTATGAATCGTTGTTGTTGTGTGTTTAATTTGGGACTACGGGACGGCTTCCCGGGAGATCCCTCTGTACTCGAGATATTTTGGACTGAGGGTGCGGGATACCAAGAGATCCCTGGCACATGTGTTTCTATATATATATTGGGATAGCAAGAGATCCCCGGTTTACTTATTGAGGATACCAATAGATCCTCGGGATACCAAGAGATCCCCGACTTACTTATTGAGGATACTAAGAGATCCTCGGGATACCGAGAGATCCCCAGTGTTGATGATGAGGATACCAAGAGATTCTCGGGACACTAAGAGATCCCCCGGCTACAATCCCTTGCTGAGGGCAGTTTTTCCGTGTATTGTTACCTTTGCTTTCTATTACTGTCCTTCCTTATTTACCTGGTTTAGATTCTCGCTGTAGACTTTACTTAAAATATTTCGGTTATCTCATTATTTATTATGTTATCTCAGTAGGGCCCTGACCTTTCTCGTCACTACCCAACCGAGGTTAGGCTTGGCACTTACTGAGTACCGCTGTGGTGTACTCATGCCCTTCCTGTGCATGTTTTTCATGTGCAGATCCAGGTACTTCCTCCCAGACGTATCATCCTCGTGGTGGAGAGACCTAGCTGAGACTTGAGGTATAT
>NW_017673770.1:8754-61104 GCF_001879085.1 Nicotiana attenuata
CACATGGTTAGGGACTGCCCCAGACTTGGTAGGGGTGCATCTTCACAGACTGCTCAGCCGCAGCGTGCTCCTCAGAGTTCTCAGGCCATGATCAATGATCACAGCTCCAGCAGCTACCCCACCTGCCCAGCTGGCTAGGGGCGAAGGTCGGGGAGATAGAGGTCGCCCTCGAGAGAGGGGCCGGGCCAGATATTATGCTATTCCTGCTCGTACTGAGGTTGTTGCCTCCGACTCCGTCATTACAGGTATTATTCTGGTTTGTCACATAGAGGCATCGGTTCTATCGATCCAGGCTCTACTTACTCTTATGTGTCTTCTTACTTTGCTCCTCATTTGGGTGTGCCTCGGGATTCTTTGAGTGCCCCCGTTTATGTTTCTAGTCCTGTGGGAATTCTCTTGTTGTGGACCGCGTTTATCGGTCATGTTTGGTTACTATTCGTGGTTTTGAGACCAGAGCAAACTTATTATTACTCGGTATGGTGGATTTTGACATTATTTTGGGCATGGACTGGTTGTCGCCCCATTTTGCTATTCTTGATTGTCACGCCAAGACCGTGACGCTGGCTACGCCAGGTATTCCGCGTGTTGTGTGGAGTGGTACTTTAGACCACACTCCCAGTAGAGTTATCTCTTTTCTTAAAGCTCAGTGCATGGTTGAGAAGGGGTGTGCCGCGTATTTGGCTTATGTGAGAGATGTTAGTGTTGATACCCCTTCTGTTGATTCTTTTCCAGTGGTACGGGATTATCCCGATGTATTTCCAAACGATCTTCCGGGCATGCCGCCTGATAGAGACATTGATTTCGACATTGATCTGTTGCCGGGCACTCAGCCCATTTCCATTCCTCCGTATCGTATGGCTCCTCCTGAGTTGAAGGAGTTGAAGGATCAGTTGCAGGAATTGCTTGGTAAGGGTTTTATTCGACCCAGTGTTTCACCGTGGGGTGCTCCTGTTTTGTTCGTGAAGAAAAAGGATGGTTCTATGCGCATGTGTATTGACTACCGCCAGTTGAACAAGGTTATAGTGAAGAACCGTTATCCTTTGCCTCGTATAGATGATCTGTTTGACCAGCTTCAGGGCGCACAGGTGTTTTCTAAGATTGACTTGCGCTCAGGTTACCATCAGTTGAAGATTCGGGAGCCAGATATCTCGAAGACTGCCTTCAGGACTCGATATGGCCATTACGAGTTCCTTGTCATGTCATTTGGGCTGACCAATGCCCCTGCAGCTTTCATGCATTTGATGCACAGTGTGTTCAGGCCATATCTTGACTCGTTCGTGATTGTTTTTATTGATGATATTCTGGTGTATTCCCGGAGTCGGGAAGATCATGAGCAGCACCTGAGGACCGTGCTACAGACCTTAAGGGAGAAAAAGTTATATGCAAAGTTCTCAAAATGTGAGTTTTGGCCGAGTTCTGTGGCATTCTTAGGCCATGTGATTTCTAGTGAGGGTATTCGGGTGGATCCGAGGAAGCTAGAGGCCGTGCAGAGTTGGCCCAGTCCATCCTCAGCTACAGAGATTCGCAGTTTCCTTGGCTTGGCGGGTTACTACCGTCGTTTCGTGTAGGGATTTTCATCGATTCCTGCCCTTATGACTAGATTAACCCAGAAGGGTGCCCCATTTCAGTGGACAGAGGAGTGTGAGGCGAGCTTTCAGAAGCTCAAGACAGCTTTGACTACAGCCCCAATCGTGATGTTGCCTACCGGTTCGGGGTCTTATACTGTCTATTGTGATGCCTTGAGAGTTGGCCTTGGAGCAGTGTTGATGCAGGACGGTAGGGTGATTGCCTACGCGTCCAGACAGTTGAAGATACATGAAAAGAATTACCCTGTCCACGACCTTGAGTTAGCTGCCATTATTCATGCCTTGAAGATCTGGCGTCATTATTTATATGGAGTGCCTTGCGAGATCTATACTGATCATCGGAGTTCGTAGCACTTGCTCAAGCAAAAGGATCTCAATATGCGTCAGAGGAGGTGGTTAGAGCTGCTGAAGGATTATGACATCACTATCCTGTATCACCCGGGCAAGGCCAATGTGGTGGCGGATGCCTTGAGTCGGCGGGCGGAGAGTTTGGGGAGTTTGGCATATCTACCAGCTTCAGAGAGGCCTATGGCGATGGATGTTCAGGCCTTAGCCAGCCAGTTCGTGAGATTGGATCTTTTAGAGCCCAGTCGGGTTCTAGCTTGTGTGGTTTCCCGGTCTTCCTTATTTGATCGTATCAGGGAGCAGCAGTATGAGGACCCTCATTTACTTGTCCTTAAGGACAAGATTCAGCGCGGAGATGTCAGGGATGTGACCATTGGAGATGATGGAGTATTGAGGATGCAGGGCCGGATTTGTGTGCCCAATGTTGATGGTCTTCGAGAGATGATTCTAGCAGAGGCCCATAGTTCGCGGTATTCCATCCATCTGTGTGTCGCGAAGATGTATCAAGACCTGAGGCAGCACTACTGGTGGAGGCGGATGAAGAAAGATATAGTTGGCTATGTGTCTAGATGCTTCAACTGCCAGCAGGTGAAGTATGAGCACCAGCGCCCGGGTGGGTTGCTCCAGCAGATAGAGATTCCGGAGTGGAAATGGGAGCGCATCACCATGGATTTTGTATCTGGACTTCCATGGACGTTGAAGAAGTTTGATTCCATTTGGGTTATTGTGGACCGGCTGACCAAGTCCGCTTATTTTATTCCTATGTGTACCACTTATTCATCGGAGCGGTTGGCGAAGATTTATATCCGGGAGATCGTCCGTCTACATGGTATTCCAGTTTCTATCATTTCGGACAGAGGTACTCAGTTTACATCGCGGTTCTGGTGAGCCGTGCAGCAAGAGTTAGGCACTCGGGTGGAGTTGAGCACAGCATTTCACCCCCAGATGGACGGATAGTTCGAGCGCACTATTCAGATTCTTGAGGATATGTCCGTGCGTGTGTGATTGAGTTTGGAGGGTCTTGGGATCATTTCTTGCGACTGGTGGAGTTTGCTTACAACAATAGTTATCAGTCCAGCATTCAGATGGCGCCGTATGAGGCTTTATATGGCAGGAGATGTAGATCCCCGGTGGGTTGGTTTGAGCCGGGTGAGGCCAGGCTATTAGGCACAGAGTTAGTACAGGATGCATTGGAGAAGGTTAAGACGATTCAGGATAGACTCCGTACAGCCCAGTCCAGACAGAAGAGTTACGCGGACAGGAAGGTTCGTGATGTTTCATATATGGTTGGTGAGCGGGTTCTGCTTCGGGTCTCGCCTAAGAAAGGCGCTATGAGGTTTGGGAAGAAAGGAAAGTTGAGTCCGAGATTTATTGGCCCTTTTGAGATCTTGAGGCAAGTTGGGGAGGTTGCTTACGAGCTTGCCTTACCTCCCAGTTTGGCCGGAGTTCATCCGGTACTTCATGTTTCGATGCTCCGGAGGTATCACGGTGATCCGTCACACGTGTTGGATTTCAGTTCAGTCCAGTTGGACAAGGATCTATCCTATGTTGAGGAGCCAGTGGCTATATTGGACAGGCAGATCAGGAAGTTGAGGTCAAAGAACATAGCTTCAGTGAAGGTTCAATGGCGGGGTCAGCCGGTCGAGGAGGCGACTTGGGAGACCGAGCAGGATATGCGCAGCAGTTACCCTCATCTTTTCAATACTTCAGGTATGTTCTCTATGCTCGTTCGAGGACGAACGAATGTTTAAGTGTAGGAGGATGTGACGACCCAGCCGGTCGTCTTAATAATTTACGCCCTGATCCCCCATTAACTGCTTCCCCTAAGTTCATTTCTGCTATTTTGGTTTGCCGGGACGTTCGTTGTTGAGTTTCGGAGAGCTTTGGGACACTTAGTCCCTAAATGAGAGCTTAAGTGTTGAAAAGTGGTCCGTAATCAGAACAGTGTGAAGACGACCTCGGAATGGAAATTTGATGGTTCCGTTAGCTCCGTTAGGTGATTTCGGGGTTGGGAGCGAGTTCGGAATGTATTTTGGAAGTCCGTAGCTCATTTAGGCTTGAAATGCCGAAGTTTGAATTTTATAAGTTTCCTGTCCGATAGTGAGTTTTTTATCCGAGGGTCAGATTGGAATTCCGGAAGTTACAGTAGTTCCGTCATGTCATTTGGGATTTGTGTGCAAAATTTCAGGTCATTCGGACGAAGTTCGGGTAGGTTTTTGATCGAAAGCGTGTTTTGTTGGAATTTGAAGTTCTTAGGCTTGCATCTTTGATTAATTCGGGTTTCCAGCGTTGTTTTAGGTGTTTTTAAGATTGGTACAAGTTGAATAAGGTATTAGGTGGTATTGGTGCTTTTGGTTGAGGTCCCGGGGGCCTCGGGATGATTTCGGGTGGTTAACGGAAGAATATTGGAAGTTGAGAGGTAGCAGTTCTACTGGTTCTGGTATCTTTTCGCTTCTGCGGCTTGGGAACCGCAGAAGAGGAGCCGCAGAAGCGGCCTTGGTCATCGCAGAAGCGAAATTTGGACTCCTCAGATTTTCCGCAGGTGCGGAAAGTTTGACCGCAGATGCAGTTCGCTCCTGCGAGATTTGTACCGCAGAAGCGGAACCTAGCCCATTAAGTGAAAACCGCAGAAGCGGCTTGGTTTTCGCAGAAGCGGTCCCTTGTCCGCAGAAGCGGAAATACCTGTTCAGAAAAGGGAATTTCGAGGGTTGAGTTTCAAAAGTGGGAAAAATCAATTGAGAGCTCGGGAGAGGGCGATTTTGAGTGGGTTTTGAAGTGAAGATCATTGGATTTGGGCTATTTGGAGTCGAATATTCGTGGCAAGAGTGTGGTTTCTAGTTGATATTGAGCCGGTTCGAGATCCAGGTACTTCTTCCCAGGCGTATCATCCTCGTGGTGGAGAGTCCTAGCTGAGACTTGAGGTATATCTGCTACGTCCGCAGACCAGGAGTCTCTACTCTATTCCGGCTTTAGCAGATTGTTCCTTTCTTTCCTTTCATGTTGTTTAGACATTCTGGTTTAGAGCAGATTACTACATTCTATTAGCCTGTATTTCCCGTGAGTTTCCGGGTTTTGGGATTTAGGTGTAGACTTCCGCATATTTTTGAGTTGTATAGGCTGAGTGGCCTTATATACAGTTGTTATTTCTGTATGTTCAGTTTTAATTAATTATTCCGCAAATGTTAATTTTTTATTCCGCACTGTTAGGCTTACCTAGATGTAGGAACTAGGTGCCATCACGACATGTTCATGGAGGGTGAACAAGGGTCGTGACGGTTTCAGTTTCAATAGTTATCATTTCAGTTATCAATTGTCAATTCTCAGTTATCAGCTTAGTTTCAGTTTCAACATTTATAATTCTTTCCTTCAGTTGCTTTACATACCAGTGCAATTCAAATGTACTGACGTCCCTTTTGCCCGGGGTCTGCATCTCACGATACAGGTAATGATTTACAGGTTGATGATTCAAAGCACTAGGATTCTCGTACTAGCTATTTGGTGATCCCCTGTTCTTTCGGGGCATTATCATTACCTTACAGTCTTTAGTATTTTCAGACAGTCAGTATTTTCAGTGCTTCATTAGAGGCTTCATAGACTAGAGTAACAGCTAGACAGAGTCGCAGGCTTTTCATATTAAGCCATATTGGCTACAAATATATTTCAGAATTGTATTAGTATTTCCGCACTTTGATTTATATCATCCAGACTTTCAGTATATCATCATGTGTTAGTTTATCTTCCGCATTCAGTATGTTATGATATCATATGTTGATTCAGCCAGCCAGTTGGTTCGCTCGGTCGCATGTAGTCAGGCACCGGGTGCCGTGTTACGTCCAGGCCCAGGTTCAGGGCGTGACAAAGCTTGGTATCAGAGCACTAGGTTCAAGAGTCTTAGGGAGTCTATGAAGCCGTGTCAAGTGGAGTTTCCTTTATATGTGTGTGCCGACCACTCATATAAACGGTTAACCACCAAGACATCTAGGATTATCTCATTTCTTTCTACTCTAGATCGTGCCACGAAGCTTAGAGCAATAGTTAACCTTCTCTTCCTATCGAATTCCAAACGTATAAGATGCCCAAGCGACGCGCAGGAGAAACCTAAAGTCCTAGAGAGGATAATTGCCCATTGGGGTATAATTATGGAGTACAGGTTGGTAAATATGAGACTTGAGAGGATGTTAAAAGTGGGATGCAATGGATAGTAGTACAGATTAGAGCATAACCTTATCAGAAAGTACAAAAGCAATTATCATGTCTTATGGTTATCAGTTTACCTCAGTTACCAGTTATACAGTTTTTCAATTAGCAAGTTTTGGTTATTCAGTACTCCAGTATTCAGTTATATGTTTACCAAATATCTAATTTTCAGTCTATCAAAATCCTAGTGACTGGTGAGTATACAATGATGCCTATGGGTGCTAAAAGAAAATGTAAGTAACAGTGATCATAGCGAAATCTTCGCATATTTTAAGTCTGAAATGAGAAACAAGAGCAGACGATATTGAATTTCAGGGAACGATTTTAAGTTGTTAATATATATTCAAACCAGAACAAGAAGTATCACATAGTAAGTTACTATAAGAAGCAGTTATTGATATAAGATAAAAGATATGGCAGTTCCCCTTAGGTTATGTGACTAAATGATTACCCGAATGTTTATGGTATGATATGATTTAGTATTGTATAGAAAGTATGGGGTTAGATATTCCAATTCCATTTAAGGCAGATGAATTCCCTAAGTGTGACCCATGCACATAGTTTAGAAGGAAAAAAAAGGATAGTATGCGAGCGTAGAACAGGGCCGGATGGTGAGAGAAGTTAGAATAACCTTATGCTTCACTTTAGTTATTCAAAGCAGAGCAAGAAAACATGATGGTAGCAGGTGGTTAGTAAAGAATAGTATGTAAGTTTTGATTTGATACAGTGAATTAGCACTTTCAGCAGAGCTGGTAGAGGTACAATTTGATTCACTTAGCCAGGTTAACTCTAATGAGTGGATGACATTTTAAAATACCGAATGTGTGTTAGAACCCAAATAGTTTAAGCTAAATCCAAAGTACAGTGATAGTGGGAAAAACAATCAGCTAGCAGTAAGAGAGCAAACTACAGAAGAATAGCCTTTAAGAGTTATGGAAAAGAGGTTTCCCCAAGATTGACAGTGTGGGCAGAGTTAAATTATTAAGATTGTATATGATAGTTGTGAATACATTAGCTTTCCGTTAAGTGAATAATTTAGTTTTTCCTAGTAAGAAAGATTTCTCAGAAGTAAGTTGAAAAATGAGTCGTCATTGACGTAGAGTGCAAAGAATTGCAGAAAATAAGGAAAGTTATTAGGATCCACAAGTATAAGATCTTTGGTCTAAGGGGTGATGTGGAAATTTTCAGTAAGTCCAGTTAGAGATTTGAGACCTGAATAGTTAGCATGGGATATGAAAAAGAAAATCAGTTCGGTAATGAGGGAAAACTGTATAATTACCACAGGGATTATGTCTAGCATGTGTAAGAAACACAAAGTGAGTAGAATGATCATTGACCTTAGTTATTGATGATAAAGTGATCACAGAAAAGCTATAAAAAAATCACGCCTATTTATGTGTCACGAGGGTAGTGCCATTGCACGAGACTCTAGTCTTCGGAGTACTGGTCAAAGACTTGGCTCATAACAATTCTATAAGTGTTTTCAGGAAGTGCTTAAGAAGATAATCAAGTGTGGGAAGTATAACTCATGATTGAGGTAGATAAGACAACTCTGGTGAAAGAAGTTCACCGCTTAGCCTAGCTAGGAGTTCAATTTGCGTACCCCAAAGATAGTAGAGTTGTTGTCTAGAATATGACTTGTTCCCCCTTAGTAGGCAAAATGAAGGAGAAATAGTTTGATTATCCCTACTTGTTGTAGCTGAAAGAGGGGATTCATAGGCATAAAATGATAGCTTTGGAATAAGGGGGACATGATAGTGCTTTGAGGTACCACGATAGATTGTTTGTTCCAGACATAGATGGACTTAAAGAGGGAAGATTATGCTAGAAGCCCAGAATTTCAGGTATTCTATTTACTCAGGTACCACAAATATGTATCATGGTCTTAAGGAGGTTTATTGGTGGGCCAACATGGAAAAGAATGTCACAGACTCTGTGGCCAAATTGTCCGAATTGTCAGCAAGTAAAAGTCGAGCAGCAGAAAGCCTAGTGTTTTATCATAGAATACACATATTTTGAGTGAAGATGGTAAATATGGAATTTATAACAGGATTATCTTACTCATTTTAAAAGCATGATTTGATTGGATGATTGTAAATTGACTTACCAAGTTAGCACATTTGTTCCCAGTAAAGACTACAGATTCAATAGAAGATTATACCAAGTTGTACATTCAGAAAATCGTCTGATTGCATGGGACTCCGTTGTCCGTCATTTGGGACAGTGGTGCTCAGTTTAAAATGAACTTTTAGAAGTCCTTTCAGAAAGGATTAGGCACAAGTTTTTCATCCTCAGAAAGATGGCCAGGCAGAGCGCATTATTCAAACAGTTGAGGATATGTCCTTGATGTTAAAAGTAATTGGGATGATCACATACCTCTCATTGACCTTGCTAATAATAACCTACCATTCTAGTATCAAGATGGCACATGCGGGGCCCTGTATGGACGAAGGTGTAGATCGCCAATTGGTTGGTCCAAAGTTGGTGAAGAGGAGTTATTGGGACCAAATTTGGTCTATCAGACTATAGAGAAATTTAAGTTGATTCAAGAGTGTTTGAAGATGACTCAGAGCTGCCAAAAGTCCTATTCGAGCGTGCGGCATAGAGACCTAGAGTTTCAAGTTGATGATAGGGTGTTTCTGAAAGTTTCGCTTATGAAAGGCGTTATGAGATTTGGGAAGAAGGGGAAGAATAGTCCCTGTTATATTGGGCCATATTGAATCTTGCGAAGGATTGGTCAATTAGCTTATGAGTTGGAGTTGCCACCATAATTAGTGGTGGTACAGCTAGTTTTTCACGTGTCATGTTATAACATTCAAGTTTCCAGTACTCAGATACTCATGTCAGTTCAGTACTCATATACTCATGTCAGTTCAGTACTTAGATACTCATGTCAGCTCAATACTCAGCTACTCATGTTAGTCCAATACTTAGACATTCATGCCAGCTTAGTACTCATATTACTCAAATATTCGTGCCAGTTCAATATTCATATACCTATGTTAGTTCAGTATTCACGTATCCATGGCAGACCAATATTCAGTCAATGCAGTAGTCATTCAATTCAGTATCTCAACAGTTCAGTAATCATGTATTCATTCAGTTTAGTATGCAAGTGTTAATGAAAGTTCATGTTTCCACCAGACCCGTTTAAGGTCCGGAGTTAGCAGAAGTTACAGTCAGGACAATCATTCGAGGACGATGATCCCAAGGGGGAGATAATGTCACATCTTGCACATTCGGACTAGGTGTGGACATATTAAATGGGTATTAATTTGATATTTTAGACATATGAAGTCAAAGCGGGATGAGTATGGTAAAAATAGTTGTTTTGGAATCAAGACGGAGAGTGAGGTGCATAAGATTTGACAAAATCGACTAAGTTTGCAGAAGGTCTGTCTTCCAGCAAGGTTTAGTAAAGATGTGCAAGGAATTGGGAAAACTCAACGCATGAAATTTGTAGGCCTTTGAAATAGCTTTCCAACGATATATTGTGGAGCCCAAATGGAGCTCTGTGCAAAAAGTTATGTCCATTTTACAAAATAGTGCGTAACCACCGCGTTCGGCCGCGTTTGACCGCGACCACGGTCGTGAGGCAGTGCTCCAGCTATACCGCGGTCGGGACCGCGGTCAGGCCTACTGGGACATGGTGGCCGACTTGGGAAGTCATTTTTTAGCCCTATTTCGTCCCCCACAGCCCCAAAACATAAAAACTTGCTCTAGAAAGGAAAGGTCTCAAAAACCTAACTCCTTAAGTGTCCCTCCACCACCCAAGATAAGTTCTAATGGTGATTCTAAGTTAATTTTAATTTCCCAACATCATATTAATATGGGTAAACCCTCAATATCATTAGATATTCGATTGGGACAACATTGTTGAGAGAAGGAACCCTAGAATTCGAATTCAAGGGGATTGAACTTCAAAGAGGTAATGTCTTCACCCTCTAATTGATTCTAACATTGGTTTAATAATTATAGACCCTAGTTCATGAGATATGAGTTGATGGGTTTGATAGAAAAGCATGAACGTTATGGGTTTGGTGTATTGATTGTTGATTGTTGATTATTGGTTAAGGGTGTTGTTTACCTTATGGGTAATAAAGAATAATGTTGATTATAACCATTTAAGACTTTAGAATTTATGTAGGAGCAAGAGAATGGGTTATTGGGTGTAGAGACACCATTAATAAGGACTATGAAGCTTTATGTCACCAAGTGTTTGAGAAAATGCCTAAGTAACCAAAGCGTGAGAATTATTGCTAATATGGAATCCCTTTGATTTATATGGATATAGATTAAAGTTGAAAGGGTTGGCGAGCATTGTATTACGCTCAAGAGCAGGAAGTTAAGGTATGTGAGGCTAACTCTCTATGTTCAGGAATGTTAATGATTCTCCCTACACTACGTTTCTTTTACGACGTTACTAATTGCCTCAGAAATATAGTTTAGCCTAGTTCCTTGAATAGTTGTAGAACTTCTATTCTTTAGCTTCATAACTCGTTCATGACTTTCGTTCTGAACGTTGTGAGCTCAGTGCGTATTCAATGTGGACTTGGGTTTGATTCCCCCGAGTCTTAGTATAGATTACTCAGTATGCCATAAATAGTTAAAGTTTCAGTGTTCATAATCAGTTCAAGAATACATGTCTCAGTCTAGTCCTATTCAGTATTCCAGAATTATGTAACTCAGTGTGATCCAGTATTCCAGTATCATGTAACTCAGTGTGATTCAGTATTTCACTATCATGTATTGCAGTTTGATTCTCAGTTCCTGAATGTTGAACACCTGTATTTGGGCCTGAGGCCGTAGTTTATATGCTTTATGCATACTTGGGCCTGAGGCCGTAGTTTATGCTTTATGCATGTTTGGGCCTGAGGCCGTAGTTTATGCTTTATGCATTTTTGGGCCTGAGGCCGTAGTTATGTATACGTATACTTGGGCCTGAGGCCGTAGCTTGTGCACATATATATTGGGCCCGAGGCCGTAGCTTATTCGGATAAATAGGTTGTTCATCATTCAGAAGAGGGAGTATTCATATCCTTACTTCCTTTGTTCAGTTCAGTTATCAGTTATCATTTCACTTATCAGTTATCAGTTCAGTTATCATTACAGTTATCAGTTATCATTTCAGTTATCAGCTATTAGTTTCAGTTTCAATAGTTATCATTTCAGTTATCAATTATCAATTCTCAGTTATCAGCTTAGTTTCAGTTTCAGCATTTATAATTCTTTCTTTCAGTTGCTTTACATATCAGTGCAAATGTACTGACGTCCTTTTTGCCCGGGGCCTGCATCTCACGATGCAGGTAATGATTTGCAGGTTGATGATTCAGAGCGCTAGGATTCTCGTGCCAGCTATTTGGTGATCCCAGTTCTTTCGGGGCATTATCATTACCTTACAGTCTTTAGTATTTTCAGACAGTCAGTACTTTCAGTGCTTCATTAGAGGCTTCATAGACTAGAGTAACAGCTAGACAAAGTCGCAGGCTTTTCATATTAAGCCATGTTGGCTACAAATATATTTCAGAATTGTATTAGTATTTCCGCACTTTGATTTATATCATCCAGACTTTTAGTATATCATCATGTGTTAGTTTATCTTTCGCATTCAGTATGTTATGATATCACATGTTGATTCAGCCAGCCAGTTGGTTCGCTCGGTCGCATGTAGTCAGGCACCGGGTGCCGTGTTACGTCCAAGCCCAGGTCAGGGCGTGACAATATTATTAGCAATAAGAACAAGTGGTGTACCAGCAACGATTTTATTAGGAGGTTGTACAACTCACTTTAGATTTGATATACCTCTTCAAATAACTGAAATAACCATCACGAATATATCAAATCAGATCAATAGTGCTAAATTTATAAGAAAGCAAAAGTGATAATATGTGATGAAGCGCTTTTGGCTATGCGTCAAACGATTGAAACAATCGCCCAGAGTTTTAGATATATTGGTATCGGTGAACCATTTGGTAGAAAAGTAATAGTTTGGGAGGTGATTTCTGTCAAGTACGATCAGTAGTTCCAAAATTGACCAAAGCAGAAACGGTAAAGCTAGCTTGCCAAAATTATACTTATGACCTCAAATTAAAAATATTCAAATGACAAGAAATATAAAAGTAAGAATAGATCCAATATTCAGTGACTTCTTGCTTCGTGTCAGAAACGAAGAAGAGCATCCAATAAAAGATGATTTGGTTCTTCTAGAACACTTGGTTATCAACCCCAATGGTAATAGTAGTGCATTTAATAAGAAAATATTTTCATTATTAGATTAAAACGCAGTTTGTGCAAATTACATGATAGAAATTAAAGAGCTATCTTAGCTAGCAGAAATGAATATGTTGATCAACTAAATAAAATGTTAATTGCTAAGTTTTATGGTAAAAACAAAATATTTTTCAGTTTTGACTCAGTAGAAGATGATACGAAGAATAACTACCAAGAAGAATACTTAAATACTTTAATACCAAATGGCCTTCTACCGTACATGTTTGTTGTCAAGTTCATTATTTCTTACGTATGTTAGTGTCACCATATATATAATAGACTAAGTTAAAATTGATCTCCCATTGCATATAGGTTTATGCCCGTCATGCTACTGAAAACTTAGATCCGCTGAATAGCTTATGTAATAGTACACATATGGTATATAAATTTTTTGACAATGACGTCATACACGCGGAACTTATGATACTGGTCAATGTACTTCTAAGTATGTGTTATCCCTGAATTCAACTTTCGTCTTCCGAAATTAAAGAATATCCTTTTAAATTTGTGTGAAAATAATTTTGAGTATGTTTATGTTTTGTTGTTATAATAAATAAAGCACAAGAACAACATCCTAAATATTGAACTATATTTACCATAATATATTTTCTTACACGAATAACTATATGTTGCACTTTCAAGAGAGATATCAATATCGACAACAAGAGTTCAAGTTATGGCAGAGTACCAAAGCATTAGAAGGAAACATATTAAAAAAACACCGTCTATAAAGAAGTGTTCAGTAAGATACCATCACATTAGATATCTTTAAACTACAATACATAAATATCTACTTAACATGACTAAAATTGATCATTTATGTAAGTTCTAATGATATCCTTTCATTTTGAATTCACGTATTATGCTAATGTAATAATATTTTTCGGCATTTAGATGATTGTTGTAGTATTATATATAAAATTTCTCTCATTAATTAAATTTTATTATTCATTCATATAAATAAATATTTAAATCGTCACTGCCATTATTAACGTGCAATGCACGTTTATAGATACTAGTTATAAATATAAATGTTGTTATCTATTTTTTGTATGGGATATTTCCTTTTTTTCCCCTATCAGGGTCCAATATATATAGGGATTTATGAGAATTGATTTTTATTAGTTCATCAATGTCTCTATGTATGTGACCGTTTTGTTACTTTAACAAGGGAATTTGCTGAAGTGGTATACTAATGTTGTCGTTGTTTGACCCAAAAAAATGTTAAGCTTTAGGTTAAACTAAAAAATGAGAAAATAGAGGATAAATTCTAGCCAAGGATAATTAACCCTAGATCAAAGTTTGAATAAGAGAAAGGGATATTGAATGCAAATGACAGGCTTACATTCTTGACGTACTGTCCCGCAATATAAGAATAAAGAAGGAAAAGAAGGAATGCCACTAACAGCTACGGGATCTATCTTTATTGATTCAATAACAATGATTACAAAGATTTTCAGTCAAGATCTAAACCTTCTCTTGTTTTCCTTTAGAAGCCTTCCTCGGTTCCTCTGTACCTTTTTTGGTAGAGGAGAAAAGGAAAACCCCCCTTTCTTTATCTCTTCCCCTATATATATAATAAGAACTCCCTTTTATCCGACGGTCCTTAGCCAGAATACCCTAATCTGCTGATTGTACGTTGGGTCGTTCCCCTTAAGTGTCACGACATATACTTCGCTGTACAAGCTTCCTGATATTTTGATCTCGGCAGCGGCCGAGATATTCGTCGTTATGGTGCCTTATGGCTTAGTCGGCCCCTCGCCATTCCTTTTAGCGCTAATGTCAGATTTCGACCCATACAGTTAGTCCCTCTGCCTATTGAGGTCGCCTTTGGGCGAGTTTGATGGGCAGACTTCGTCGATCAGAAATCTTATGAGAAATATGAGCGCCTTAGGCAATAGGCGAATACCTCGTGGCGAGGTAGCGACGTGACGTTTCGTGATTGTATCAAACTGTCACGTCAATTCAGAATGTCATTAAATCTCATCATGTGTCATTATGGTGCACATTTTCTGTGTATTGCGTCGTTTCCGGTTCCTTTCCGTTTTCAAAGTGGCGGAGTTTGGCTTTCCCTCTCAGGGTACTTATACCCCTATAAATAGGGGAAAGTCCTTCATTTGAATGTTGTGCTTACCAATCGCTCAAGAAAGATTTTTGCAGCTTTTCTTCTTCTCCTTCATTTTCTCATTTCCCCTCTGTTAAAAATTCTTGTGGCATTTACTTTTTTTTTTCTTTACTATCCCCGATTCTCACAGTCAAAGAAGAGATGGCTAGTGTATCCCCCAACCCTGATAGAGCCATCGATGCTCCGGCACCGGAAAATGACATACCCCTACTCGGTGAGGGAGCGTAGATGGCGGAGGATGAGAGCTTTCCGACGGTAGAGGAGGTGGTTCCCCGCCGTGGGAAGGCGAGGATTGACTTTAGCCCTGCTGGGGACGAGCCGGAACCCATTTTCTCTACGATGCACGTTGCGGCACTCACGACGTTCAAAGCCAAATAAGGGATCCCTGATCACATCGAACTGGTTCCGGCAGATCAGGACATAATGCATATACACCGTCCAGGCTACTGCGCGTTTTATGCGTATCCCTTTGTCATCGGATACACACTTCCCCTTCATTCCTTGGTGGTGAACTTCTGCCGCTTCTATGAGGTGTGTCCGACTCAACTCTCTCTGTATGTGCACAAGATTTTCCTTATGCTCATCAAGTATGCGGAGCTGGCCGACCGAGAAATTTCTCTACAACACATGCTTCACCTCTTCGCCCCCCATTTTCTTAGGGGTACGATGATTCACATGCGTCACCGCGGAGCCAAGGGTTTGGTGGTGAAGATGGATGATAAGGCAAATCGCCGCTTTTGGGAGAACATCTTCTACGTTCGAACAGAGCATGTGGTGTCGAACCCGGTGGGGTTTCCTGAGACGTGGAATTTTGCCCGTATATCTCCCTTTCTTTTTACTTCATGCATTTTTTCTTAAGATGGTTGTCGGTCGTCTCCCTTTTAATGACCTCGTTGAGGGTTTGATTTTGTTTTTGTAGCCGAGAGATTACTTCCTCCGCTAGTTGCTGATATTCGCGAATGGGTGAGCGCGATTCTTCCCCATACGATGGGGATTCGCGAATGGGCACCCTTCCATGAGAAGTTTGGGCGCAAGCCTCTTGCCGGTGAGTCGGCTCGTTATGGTCTGTTGCTTTCTTCTTTGCTTCCTGGTTTCTTTTACCTTATGTGTTTGGTCGAATCTCTTCTCATTGGCAGGTCGAAGAGGAGTGAGAAGGGCGAGGGTCCTACGCTTGCTTTTTGCCAGTCGGCTTCCTCAGCACGGCCCATTCCAAGGGCGACTGCGGGTGAGGGCACCCAAAGTTTGGTTGCTCGGCAGACCGCATCTGCGACTGGACCTGTTCGTTTAGAGGTTGCTCCCCGGTCGGACACCCCGTTTCCATGGTTCGTTCAATGCACGAACCTTCTCGCAACAGTGGTAAAGAGGCACCGTCAAAGAGGCGGAGGTTGTCAGAGGGGGTGCCTTTGGTTGAGACGTCCTCAAGAGGCGACATTTCTTTGGCGATATCTGAAGTTGGCGGTGATACTGGCCTGGGTGCGGAGGCGATGCCTATTTTGGTCGTGGAGAGACCAATGTGGCAGGGGGACAGAGTTCGGGGGCCGCTGCGATTATTCCGAGCGGTCCATCATCGTCTCGACAGGGTTGGCTAATGAGAGGTCGAAAGGCGCGGTAGTAGATGATTATGAATCAGATTCCGACATTGATCCTGAGGACATGAGAATGTTCGAGGAGGACTTTACCAGGGTCGATGTGAGGGCGGAAGGTCCTTCTCGTGTGCTCGAGATTCCATCAGAATTTAGCCTGTTGGAGGACACGGTGGAGTTGGTGCCCCAGTTTGACCCTCTGTGCTCCGCCGCCGAAAGTGAGTCTTTTCGGGAGATCAATGGATTCCGCTTTGTCACGCGGTGTGGTCGGGATGGCCTTGAGGGTGATTTTCCTTTCGCCATTTTCTCTGTTTTGTGTCATTTTGCTTTCACTGATTCCTCTCTTCTTTTTTCTCTCCTTCTTTTTAGACTTACATGCTGGAGATCGAGAGCGCTCGTAGGGCTGAGACGCGAGACGAGGTATTTCTAAAAATGGCCACAAAGTACCGTCGGTACCGCAACAGGTGTCGTGATATGCATGCGCAACTCAGGGCGGGAGGCAATACTCAATCCGTTAGGGAGGAGTTGGAGAAAAGAGACGAGGAATTGATGCGGTCTATCCGCAGATGCAGCGAGCTCGAGGAGTTACTTAATGCTAAAGACGAGGAGCTCGAGGTGGGCAAAGGGGTTGTAGCGGAGTGCGAGGATCTTCAGGTGAAAGTGTTGTCTTTGCCAGCAGAGCTTGAGCAAAATGCTACTAGAGTCGCTAATCTGAGTGCAGAATGGACGGAGAAGGTGGCCGAGTTGGAGAGAGCCGAGGGGGCTCGAACGGCAACTTTGGCGAGGGCGGCGGTATTGGAAGACACTATACGCGTCCTCAGGTCTGAGCGGGAAACCGAGAGGGCGACGGCCACACTGAAGTAGGCACGGCTTGAGGAGCAGATCGGTGAACTTGATAGGGATGCTTCGAGCCTGGGAGACCGAGTTACGGCTCTCGAGGCCGAGAAGGCGCAGCTGTTAGCCCAGCCCCCCCCCCCCTCAAGAATCTGCCTCTGCTGCTGTCCTCCGCCATTTATACGAGCTATGGGTCCATGCTGAGGCCCAACGAGATATATACAAGGGTTTGTGGGAGGTGGGGAGCGTTCCTGAGGCCGCTTTTGAAGATGCTCGAGCGAAGGCACGCGAGGCTCATCTCGCCTGCGGTTATGACCCTGCAACACCGGAGGCTGGTGAGGGTGCTGATATTGAAGATGAGCTGGAGAGAACGGCGGTGGAGATGATGCCGAGTGAAGTTTTTTGCAGCTTTTGTACTTAGTTTTCTTTTGTTCTTTTGTTGTTGTTGTTTTTATTTTCTTCTTGGAGGCCCACTTTTGGCCTTTTGTAAGGCGCAGCTGTTGCATATGTACATCTTCTGAATAAGATGGTTGTTTCGCCTTTGGTTGCATATCTTTTAACTTTCCTTTTTTTCTCTTTTTTTTGGAAAAAGATCTTCGGATTTTCCCGTGTTGAGTCCCTGATTTTTAATTGGGAATTCAAACGAGGTTTTATTTTGCTTGATTCGAACGAAATCGGACTTCACCTTGTTAGCTCGGGCGAAGTCATTTTTGATTTGCAAATTCGAGCAAGGTTGGATTCTGTTTTGCCAACCTGGGCGAAATCAGTTTTGACTTGTAAATTCGAGCGAGGTCGAATTCAAACTTGCCAACTTGGGCGAGGTCAGTCTTGACTTGTAAGTTCGAGCGAAGTTGAACTTTACTTTCATTTGGCGACGGCCGGGGGCCATAAGGGTGTAAATTCGAGCGAGGTCAAATTGTGACCCGTTATGAATTCGAACGAGGTTAAATTTTACTCACTTGGCGACGGCCGGGGGCCATAAGGGTGTAATTTCGAGCGAGGCCGAATTGTGACCCGTTATGAATTTGAACGAGGTCGAATTTTACTTTCACTTGGCGACGGCCGGGGGCCATAAGGGTGTATATTCGAGCGAGGCTGAATTGTGACCCGTTATGAATTCGAACGAGGTCGAATTTTTACTTTCGCTTGGCGATGGCCGGGGGCCGCAAGGGTGTAAATTCGAGCGAGGCCGAATTGTGACCCGTTATGAATTCGAACGAGGTCAAATTTTTACTTTCGCTTGGCGACGGCCGAGGGCCGCAAGGGTGTAAATTCGAGCGAGGCCGAATTGTGACCCGTTATGAATTCGAACGAGGTCGAATTTTTACTTTCACTTGGCGACGTGCTGGTTCGGCAGAGTGGTAAGGATGTCGCATGCGGCCTTGCTTTTATTGGAGAGTATTACGTGTTGCTGTAATCGCTTATGCATGCGTCGGGATGAGTCCCAGTTTGTTTATTCTTGCTTTCATTGGAGAATATTATGCGTTGTTGCATAGTTTGTCTGCGCCGGTGGAGTCCTAGTTTATCTAGTCCCTTCATTGCTCGGCCTGCAGAGGCCGTTGACGGGACGGGCGAGGAACCTATTGCTTGGGCTACTGGGCACCCTGGGACTTCGTCAATTCAAACGAAGTTCGGACGTGATTCGTAATATTTAGTCGGTTGAACTGGCGCATGATTGTCATGACGAGCATACGTGCAAGCTTTTCGAGTTCATGTTCCACCTGTGTTGGAGAGACTATACATTCCATGGGCTCACTCCTCAGTCCTAGGTTATGGAGATTGTTCTCAATAATGTCGGCTTGTTATGAACCATTTCTGTTATTTGTAGCATGGTACGGCGCGGAGGGGTTTTCTTGGTCGTCGCCTGCGAGACGATATGGTGCGGAACGTTCTCCTGGTGTGTTCGGTGGCGTTTGTTCCTCGTTCTTGCACCTGTGAGAATGTTCATGTTCCTATCCCAATCCAAAAAAGAAAAAATGACAAGTTAAAATCCAAACGAAATTGCCTGTTACCTTGACCTGGTAAGTCGGCGAGGGGAGAAGGGCGTTTTAGGACGACTCGTTTCGCCCCGTACTCGAATGGCGATTTCAGATTTTACAGCCTCGTGTTTGGATTTACCATTAGTCGCGTCTAGGCTTCTTATAGGCTGAACTTACTTTGCCCGTTCGGATCTCGAGCTCGAGTCCCGGTCCGATCCCGTCCGATGTGCGCAAAAGATAAGGGAAACATGTTATACTCCGTACATAAATTACACTGTGTGCATACGGGTACAAAAATAAGGCAGGATAATCCGGTTATCTCAAAGAATCACACGGTAGGCTATCGTCTCTTCCTAATTGGTGGATGTACAGATCAGCATATAATGTTAACACGGCAAATAGGATTGCAGACGTGCTAAGTGCGTAGTGGCTGTAATCCCACTTTGAGTATTCGTACGATGTGCCAAACCCTAGGCTACAGTCGAGGCGTGGATTTTGTATTGATATCAGACAATTTCAATTTCATGTAAAGATCTAACCCTGATTTGTTTGGTTATTTCAAAAGCTTGCCTACAACTTTCTCAGGTTGGTGTTTATACTGAGAGGGTGAAGCTAAGACAGTCGGGAAGTGAAACTCTGGTTGACTTTAGATCTAGAGGGAACTAAGGTTTTGGCTAGAAAATTCCCACAGACGGCACCAAATTGTTTGACCAAAAAAAATGTTAAGCTTTTGGTTAAACTAATTAATGAGAAAATAGAGAATAAATTCTAGCCAAGGATAATTAACCCTGGATCAAAGCACATTGAATAAGAGAAAAGGATATTGAATGTAAATGACAGGCTTACATTCTTGACGTGTTGTCCCGCAATATAAGAATAAAGAAGAAAAAGAAGGAATGCCAGTAACAGCTACGGGATCTATCTTCATTGATTCAATAACGATGATTACAAAGATTTGCAGTCAAGATCTAAACCTTCTCTTGTTTTCTCTTAGAAGCCTTCCCGGGTTCCTCTGTACCTTTTTTTAGATGGAGGAGAAAAGGAAAACCCCTCTTTCTTGATCTATTCCCCCTATATGTATAATAAGTACTCCCTTTTATCCAACGGTCCTTAGCCAGAATACCCTAATCTGCTGATTGTACGTTGGGTCGTTCCCCTTAAGTGTCACTGCATACACTTCGCCGTACAAGCTTCCTGATAGTTGAATCTCGGCAGCGGCCGAGATATTCGTCGTTATGGTGCCTTTATGGCTTAGTCGGCCCCTCGCCATTCCTTTTAGCGTTGATCCACGTGTGGTCAGATTTCGACTCGTAAACTCGTAATTTCATTTTTGGTCCTATTATTAGCAAATATGGTCCACTAAGCATTCTACTTTCTGATAAAAATGATTTGTTTATCCTATATACTGTCAATATCAAATGGAACCTTTGTCAAGACCTATTTATAAGGGTAAACCCCCTTTTTTATTTTAAAAGATGCTCCGACACATGAAAAAGATCAAGCTATACAATTTTAAATTACAGAAGAATATTGAAAAACTAATTTAAAGTTGGAGTACGAAAAATAAATTATGTAGGATTTGATTATTTGATAGGATTTGTAGTCAAATTCTTTTACAAATGGATTTTCAATTTCTAGTCAAAATAAATTTCACACTATTATAAATATAGATGTTGCTAGTTATTTTTTTGTGGAGAACATTCGATACTATTGAGATTATTTTTTTGAGTATTTGTATCCTTCAGTCAATAAAAAGAAAAAAGTGAAAAAAATTAATTTGATCCTCTCAACTAGAGGTGTACATGGACCGGGTTGGTTCGATTTTTATCAAAACCAAACCAACTATATCGGTTTAGATTGGTTCGATTTTGGCAGATTTTTCGATTTTTTGTTACTTAAATATTATTTCAATTTTACTTTGTTAAATTTTTGATAAGTAAGTATATGTTTAGTAAAACTATAAAAAGTTGACAAACATATTATCTATTAAAATATTCTTATGAGAGAAGTTTCTTAGTAACACATAATAGTTATTTTTTTAGTCGTTTGACAATAATGTTTCGTTGATGTACACTTTCAAGGTTAACCGAATTTAGTAACTAAACATAAAAATCAATACGATACCTAAATAATAATAATCACTTCACATTCGAAAAAGATATAACAATTTAGTAGATCTTAACATATGATATGAATATGGAAGGACAAAGAGATTGACGCATTTAAGGTTAATAAAGACGGAGCACTTCATATACTATTAAATATCATATTCCGCAAGATAATCCCAAATATTTCTAGACATTTTTTAAAGAAAATTCTATATAAAATCTTAAAAGTATATATAAAAATTATATATTTATATGTCGGTTTGGTTCGGATTCTTTTACTCAATACCAAATCAAATCAAACCAAACCTAGTCGGGTTTATTAATCAGTTTGGTTTGACTTTTCGGTTTGGTGCGGTTTTCCGATTCTGTTTGTATACCCCTACTCTCAACTGTACTTATTCACTTGAAAGAAACTAGCGAGTTAATTATATATGTGTGATACCTAATGGCCTTAAAATCAAGTAATTACTAACCAAATTGTGCCCCTTCAAAGCAATAAATTTCCTTGTTGAAAATTCATATATGATCTGAATAGATCACTGACGTTAGTGCCAATGCAACTCCATGAAGTATACCAATTTTACACATATAAAAAAAAAAAAAATTAACCCAAATAGTCGCCTACCTTAATCTCTTAAACCGAAAAGAGTCGATAAATATATAATACTTATATAATTTTTAAATAATATATGTATAACTGTATATACCGACTAAAAAAGGTAAATATTGAATCTAACTAACTATTTGCTTAACAACATGATTAGGAAAGAATAACGCATAAAACCATTAGTACAACTTTGCCCTCAAATGTGTATGCGTGTGCGTTTGTGTAAGAAAATAATTAAAAAAATACGTCAACCAGTAACTTGCTGTCCAAGGAAAAAAGAAAAGAATATGGTAGTTGTATTTCATGATACATGCCAAACCAACAATTTTGTATAGTGAACTCCAATTTCATAAAGTAATCGAAACATCCAACTTTTTTTTTTTTCTTTCAAAAAGTACCTTTCTAAATCTTATTTTCTGAAAGTTAAATCAAAACCAAATCCAAGGTGTTACTTTAGAACGAAATGATCTTTCTCTAAATTAAAGAGTTTGTTCGAGATACAGTTTGAAAACATATGTTTTTACGGTCAGACTTCTCCACGACATCCTTATATAACAGTCATTCACTATAAAAATCAAGTTTTTCTCGAAACTAAATTTTATATTATAATATATGTCTTCTATAACAGCACTTCACAATAACAATAAAAAAATATCGGAACAAACGAGACTGTTATATAGAGAGATTTAGCAGTAAAAGGCAACAGTTTCGCATCTGTCTTTTTTCCATATGACTACAAATCCATCTTAACATCCTCATTTCTACGACGTTTATCTTGTGTATACGTTGAACCCGAGATACAAGAACTATGCTCACACAGAAATAGGATATCTGTTGAGGATTATTAACATGTTAGGGAGCTGAAAAACAACACTTGATATTGCAGCTGAAGGATATAGATGAGGTTGCTGAAGGATCTGGCACTTGTGTTTTTGTACCTAAAAGGAATTAATTCTTGACTTATTTTGCCATTTTCACAGTAAGTCAGGAAGGTTTGTCTGGAATAACAAGGTCAAACAGAGGTAAATTAATTTGTCATCATCTGGTAATGCAAACCTGATGATAAATATCTCTTGCATTACACAGTTCTTGAACTGCTGATGAAATAGATTCACACAGTAGCATCTACATTCTGAAAAATAGCACGGCAGAAGTAAACAGTTTGCCTCTATATGATCTTTACCATTCAACTCCATTGCCTTCTAAACAAAATCATGTCGATCCCAATGCCAACCCCAAGGGTGACGAGAAGCCAAAAAATCGAAGGTACCTGGCAAATGTTGCAGCTTGCTTGAAAAGTTCAAGCTTGCAACAACTTCCGGCACCAGTATTTTAGTGCTTTTTAATGCATCACACTGAATTATAGCACTAGTCATTCTTACAAACAACACTACTTTTCTAAGAAGGTCAAACAATCTCCACTGATGGCATGGTTAAGCGGCATAATCATCTAAAAATTGCGCAGTACTATCAGCACTTGGCTGAGAAGCTAGGCATGGTTATGTCTGCTCTTCAGTACATGATGAGAGAGTACCCTGGGAATGAGGAGGAGAAGATGAGGGCAGCAATTGGGAGGTTTGGCCTCACAAGTAAAGCTCAAGTAATGGCTTGAAGAACTTGTCGGATGGTCAACGTAGTGGGGTGATTTTTGCGTGGTTGGCTTACAGGCAACCTCACTTGCTGTTGCTGGAGGAGCCAACCAACCATCTTGATATCGAGACAATTGACTCACTAGCAGAGGCATTGAATGAAGGGAATGGTGGGATGGTTCTAGTCAGTCATGATTTTAGGCTCATAAACCAGGTTGCCCATGAGATATGGGTATGTGAAAATCAGGCTGTGACGCGGTGGGAGGGTGACATCATGGACTTCAAGAAACACTTGAAAAAGAGGGCCGGGTTGGGCGACTGAAGCAGATATTCTTAATGTTATATTAGAATGGGATGGTATCACTGTTTCCTCTTGGTTGTTCAGCGCCAAGGGTAACAGTGAAATATCATCAGGCCCGTCAAGGAAGCTGACGGGGAGAAAGTAAAGATTTTTCACCAGTAAGACCTAGTACTGTTAAAGCTAAGACCATGCCTAGATTATGAATCT
The DNA here is from genome assembly GCF_001879085.1 of Nicotiana attenuata. Lineage (NCBI taxonomy): Eukaryota > Viridiplantae > Streptophyta > Magnoliopsida > Solanales > Solanaceae > Nicotiana > Nicotiana attenuata. The sequence goes on from NW_017673770.1 coordinate 32,486, forward strand.
TTGGTTATTTTTTGGGCTTAGTTCACTATTTGTATTGTCTACTTTACTCTGTTTACATATTCTGGAGAGGATTCATGGCAGCATTTTTCTTATGTTAACATCATGTTTGTTATCTGTTGCTATTTATTGTACTTCAAATTTTGGGATTCTGGAAGCTATTATGGATTTTTCAAAATAAAAGGTGAAATAATAGGTTGCCTTCTCACTGAACCCCTCCCCGGCAAAAAAATCTCACAGATATTCGTCTTTTGTTGGGGGAGGGATATCTGAAAAGAATAGAGTAGGATGGCCTGATGAGGAAAGAAAGAATGCAAGGATTGATAACATATCGTTTGAAGCTTTCAAGAACGACTAGTCCGGATGTATTTCAGAAACCTTAGCAATTGCAAATCGAAATATGACAGAAGTTGAGATGAATTTTACTTAGTTGTTCTAAGAAAATAATTTGAATGGAGATATGCAAATAAACAGTTCTCAACAAATATGATGGTAAAAGGTTCTATTATGTACTCTATAAATAAAAGATCACATTTATACTAGACGATGCTTACCTCATATAACATCATAAGGCGTTCAATACGAAACTGACAAAAGCTCCATCGTGCAAAAGCTGACTTCAGCCAATGAATTCACATATCTCCTTACTTCATTCTTCAAGAAGTGTCGATACACAGATGACAACACTGACCAAACGAGTTGGATTTCCTGAAGAGACTGACCAAACAAGATAGGAACTTTACAGTCCCAAACTATCACTAGTTATTAGAACTTTTTATGAGAATGGGAGATTGTATTTAAATCTTAATACTGTGTAATTGAAAGAGATGTACCAATATAAATCAACCATATTGCCGAACCTAACCTTCCCTGTTGCCAATAAATGAAAAAATAGGGAACAAATAACAAGCTTTATAACAACCCAGTAGAATCCCACTAGTGGGGTCTAGGGAGGGTAAAGTGTACGCAAACCTTACCCCTACCCCGGAGGGATAGAGAGGCTGTTTCCGGGAGACCCTCGACTCAGAGACCAAGCTTTAATGGTACTGTTTTACTTTATTTTGCAGCCACTAAATCTACAGTATCACTCAATACCTCAAACATCCAGAGAAATGTGGGGTGGGGGTTGGGGGGGGGGGGGGGGGATCTGAGCAATCTCAGGTCTTTTATTGCTCTCCTGTGTATATCTGCTCTTATTCTTCCCAGAGGCTCAAGATTGTTCCATATATTTTAAAAGCCTTTTCACAAACATGACATTTATGGAATGATATGAAGAATTTATTAGAAACCATATAAAACATGTGAAACAACAGGACACACCAAGAGATAGAAAAGAAGATCCACAGGCAGAGAAATGATGTTTCCAAAGTTTAACTTTCTATATCAAACTTAGAAATTCATAGAATAAACTGTTACAAAAATAAAATCAATCTTCATATGATCCATGAACAAAAGTGGAATTAACAAACACCTAAGCAAGGTATGTACCGTTTTCACTTAGTTATCTACCCTCGGACTTGACCAATTGCGAGAAAACCCTACTCATGGAAACACCAGAGAGATCATCCAAATTTGGTGATTCGATCCGAGCAGCAGAAGCACCAGCATCAACATGACTGAAGTCATTGACTTGCGGAGAGAGCTCGCCGATAAGGATGGTACTGTTTTCTTCAGGATCATCTTGAATGACAGCCTCTTGAAGTTGAAGTGCATACTCCAGATTCCAAAGCACGTCACCCATTGATGGTCTGTCAACACCAAAATCAGCTAAACATTTCTCCGCCGTTTCTCCAAACTTCCTAAGGGAATCAGGTCTTATCTTGCCTTTAAGATTGGGATCTATGATTTGTTCCAATTGTCCTTTCTTCTGCCACTTCATAGCCCATTCAGCTAAGTTGACCATCTCCCTCGGAAGAGATGGATCTATGACAGGCCTAGCACAAAGAACTTCAAATAAAACAACACCAAAAGAATAAACATCAGATTTTTCTGTGAGCTGTTGCCTTCTAAAATATTCAGGATCTAGGTAGCCAAAGCTTCCTTTTACGGCCGTGCTAACATGGGTTTGATCAAGCTCAGGCCCTGTCTTTGATAGACCAAAATCAGCAACTTTTGCCATAAAACTCTCGTCGAGCAATATGTTTGCAGACTTGACATCGCGATGTATAACAGCTTTAGCGTAACCAGTATGAAGGTAGTGCAGACCTCTGGCTGACCCGATGCATATCTCCAGCCTTTGCTTCCAGCTCATACTCGGGAGATCTGAACCATACAAATGGCTCTTGAGGGTCCCATTCTCCATGTACTCATAAACTAGAATCATCTCACTTTTTTCATCACAGTATCCCATCAATGAAACCAGATGCCGATGGCGGAACTGTGAAAGCATCTCAATTTCCGTTCGGAACTCTGCAAGACCTTGTTGGGACTTGGGATTACCCCTTTTCACGGCCACCTTAGTGCCATCACACAAAACACCCCTGTATACCTTCCCAAAGCCACCTATTCCAATGACCAAACTCTCGTCGAAGTTGCTAGTTGCTTCCAGCAAAGCTGGAAACGGAACGCGATAACTCAAGTTTGAAGCAGCACTTATGGTTGTTCCGTTTGAATACTTGCTTCCCATGGTGTGTGAATTGCCACCATTAACAGATAACGGAATCCATATTTTTGACTGGGCAAGCTGTTCCTGCTTTTTCCTTCTATGCATGCAAAATAAGATGCCAACCATCAGCAAAATAAGTGGTACGGCTACACTCACACCCACGATCACTCCGACATTCTTCTTTGCCCTTGAACTAGGGGTAGTAGGAACAGAAGCTACCTGAGTAAGGCTGCCCTGAGAATTATTCAACTTCAGAAGTTCCAGTCCATTTAGAAAGGCATCAGGAAAAAGACTCCTAGGGGACGGGCCAACACTAATGTTAAGCCTGTTACTTCTAGCGGGTGGAGTAACATAATCGTTGAAAGAAGCTGTGGCTAAAAAGCCCTGAACTTTCTGACCAGGATCAAAATCATTAGCCACGTTCCAGGAGTTGACATAAATGTTAAATAGCAGCTGATTGGCAGCTGTACTCACTATGTCACAGAAGTGTAGTCGAATGAAATATTGGAAGCCAGGTTCCACATCGAACGTCCAGGTCACATTAAAATTAGCATTCGGATCATTACCAGTATCAGCCACATTCATCTTACTACAAGTACCATAAACTGTCTGTGGTGCAATATCTGGTGTTACTCCATCCTGTGGATATTTCACAGAAGCAATCTTATTTACCGACTTAGCAGAACTCGCCTCTGTCAAGAAACTTTGATCAGTAACCCATGTTCTCCAAAGTGTATCATTATCAAATGACACCAGCGATCCGCCCATGTTTACCCTTGCAACTGTTTCAAGAGCCTGCGCATACATACCACTGAACGTCCCCGCTGGACTAATGGTGGAGGCATCATCAGTAATAAGAATATCAGGTATAGAGACAACTTCCAGAGCATTTATATATGCAAACGAATAGCTCAAAGGAGAGATCGTGATCACAAGGTCCCTCGAGGTCACGTTAACAGAAAATTCTTTGACAGTAACATTTTTGGGAGTGAAATCACCAAGAAGAACATTCTGTTGAGTGGAAACAGAGAAAGTTGCTTTGCTCATATCATATTCTTGGTAAACAAACGGATAAAAATAAAGGCGGATCCAATGCCTCCCGACTTGACTGATTGGGAATTTATAGCTAGATTGTTGAGTGAAAATTCTAGCAGTTTGATAAAGAGGTGAATCATCAGCTTTTGTAATAGAATTTGAAGAGGTATCAGCCAATATATTTTGTGAAGTTGAAAGAAACTTAGCAGCTGATTTATCAGCCATAAAAACCCTATTACCAACATTAGTATCCTTATTTGATCCACAATCTATTAAGAAATTATCAGCAGGATCAAAACCAGAAACACACAAAACTCCCAACACCAATAAAAACAAACTCTTCACTAACAATCCAAAATCCCAAGATTCCTTCATCATTCAAATCCCAAAAAAAAGACACAAACTTTGACCTAAAAACCAACAGTTCTTGAAAAGTAACAGTAACACAAAGAACTAAATATCACCTATTTCACCCTATAAGCTAAAGAAACAGCAGCAGAAGGGTAAAGATGTCACCTTTTTTAATCAAAACAGCTCCAAGATTGAGAAACAAAAGAACCCCAGATCAGTACTGAACAAATTGAAATCAAATTAGCAGAAATTTTCTTGAGGGGTACCAAAGAACATATTTTTCAGATACAAAGAAGAAAAGAAGATTTTTTTTTTTTTTGGTACATTTAACAGCCTAAACCTAGCTAAGAACAGGCAGGTTAGATGCTTTAGCTGAATAGACTACCCCAGATACAAACAAAATAATAGAATTTTAAATAAAGAAAATAAAACTTTTTTTTTGCTCAATAATATAGAAATTATCTTGAGTGTGAACTAGCAATTCATGGAGTCAAAGGGCCATGTTATATGCACTGTTTTGTTTTGTGCAATTTTTTTTGGGGGGGGGGGGGGGGGTGTTGGGGTTGGTTTGACCTCTTCTGAAGAGTAAAGAGTAGCACTTTCATGGACAGTGAAGAGGAGAGAGAAAATAAGGTGCATAAGTGTGAAACAGTAACAGACGATATTTATTCACAGGAGTAAAGAGTTATGGAGGAGTGTAATAAAATACAAATAGTAATAAAGAAGATAGCTCAATTAGTGGAGCAATTCCCTCTTTATTTAATTTTTTAAAAAATTAAAAAACAAAAATCAATCTTTAGGGTGTATTTGTTATGAGGTTTTAGAAAACATTTTTTAATTTTTTAATGTGGTTGGTCGACTTCGCTGATGGAAGTAGGGAAATAAGTTTCATAAATAACATTTCGAATTAATTCCCCAAATAATCATTCAACTTAATGAATTTATCTAGTAATTTTTTAAGACAAAAAAGTCTTTATACGGTCGAAATCAGGTACGCCTCGATTTTGTGGGCTCGAGAAGTTGCTTCGAGAATAAGCTCAAGACTAACCTGGCTCCAGCCCGATGGCGGAGTATAGAACTTGAGGATCGAAGTGCTCGATGAAAACCAAGGTCGAGTATGACCAAACTCGAGTAAGGCATGATAACGGAATGACGAGATATTAGCAAACAACCGAAGGTCTCGGCGGGAATCACGGAATAGATCATACCAAGCGGTTATCGCCGCCAATCACGAGATTTATTTCCGTAATTAGAAGTGTACCTTATTTAGGATTCCCCTATTATATAAAGGGGAGCCAATTCATTTGTAAGAGATGTTTTTTGACCGATAGGATAATACATATACTTTATTCTCTAGCTATTCTATTCATTGTTCATCAGAGTTGCTTTGTACTCTCTCCGGTCCAAAATAAGTGATTTTTTGGCCTTTTTCTTGTGGTCCAAAATAAGTGATTTTTCCAGATTTCAAGAATGAATTAATTATTTTTTTCCTACATTGTCCTTGAAGTAAATGGTGTTGGAATATGTGTTAAAGGTGTTTATGTGAGATAGTAAAGGTTAATATGGTTAATTCTATTGCTAATTAATGCTAAAAGGTGGATTTCTTAATTTGTGTGAAAACATCTAAAAAATCACTTATTTTGGACCGGAGGGAGTAACTTGCTATTCATGCTATTCCACCTCGAGGTTGTCATAGCCCGAGGCCGAGATTGGGTTTGCGCACTGGTTTGACTTATTTTATTCTTCAATTTATATATTTAATTCCTTATTTATCAATTGGTATTGGATTAAATCACATATCCTTAAAACACAATATAAGTTTAATTGTTACTCGGATTTTTGGGTAAACAAAGTCACTAAACTATTTATTTACTTCTCCAAAAGTCATACACCACCATAAAAACCACTTTTATAGAAAAGATAATTTTATCCATGTCAATACATCTGCAATGTTATATAAAATTATTAAATTAATTTGTTTGAGTTATATAAAATTATATAGGACTTTAAAATAAAATAAAAACAATACAATAGGACTCATCAGATGCTTCAGTTGAATTATTTTTCAGATTTATTGTATAAAATTAAAGCATTTGTCCAGTTAAAAAAGCTCTTAAGGTACATAAATTTTTTGTAAGAAGACTAACGGTGAAAGAAATTACAACTAAGGCCTCATTTGTTTGCACTTGACGGAGGTCTGAATCTTAATCATTCAGATCTCAGACATTAAGTGCGTTTGTTTTTAAAGTCTGGATCTTAATTATTCAGATCTTAATCATTAAGTGTGTTTGTTTTTTTACTTAACAACCACTTAATGGGTCTGAATAGGTCTGTATGATTAAGATCTGTAACAGAGACTAAATTTCATTAAGATGCTATCATATATTCATTATTAACTACCGCCACCGCTTACCATTATCAACTACCACCATGCCGCCGCCACCACCATACTCAACCACCACCTCCACCACCACCATGCCACCATCATCCTTAATTATAGCCGCCACCATTATTGACCATCACCACCCACTATCCCCACCACTCCGACCACCATCATTCTCACCCACGATCAACACTCATTCACCTCAACTACCACAACTGACCACCCCATCACCATCAACAACCACAACCGGCACTGTCTGTCATTATAACCTACCGCCACCCGCTCACCACCTTTCTCAGTCACAACTCCTACCACCACCCGCCAGTATTAACTATCACCACCCACCACCACCTATCACAATCGCCACCATTACCAATCACTACTAGCTACTAGCATGAACCACCACCATCAACCAAAACTACCACCAACCATCGCCTCTAGTCGGCATTCACCCGTTAGCCATCACCACCAACAACTATCATATTATAAAAAATATATATATTTTATTGATAGAATATTAGATTAGTTAATATTTTATTTGAATTTTATGTTTATTAATTTTCAAATAAAGATAAATCTTTTACCTTCAGATATTAAAAATCAAACAGTCTTAATCATTTAGTATTCGGATCTTAATACACATCTAAATATATTCAGATGTGTATTCAGATTCAAATGTCTTTATCTTAATATACATCTTGATATTCAGATGTGTATTCAGATTCAAACGTCTTAATCTTAAAAAAAATAAGGCCTAAGAGTCAAATCGGTAAAATTAAATTTAGTTGTAGTAAAATATTAATTCAATTCTTTAAACTTTACATAGCCACTATCAATATTGTATGACAACTTTTAACATTGTGTATTTATTGATATGGGGAAAAATATCTTTTCCTGTAAAAAAATAAGTGGCTTTTATGGGGCGTATGACTTTTAGAGAAACAAATGAGTAGTTTAGTGACTTTCTTATCCTAAAACAAATAAAAGTGATTTTACTAGGTAAATTTATCAAGTTGAGCGACCATTTAGGGAATTAACTCTATTTCAAGTTGATTGTCTCATCCCCACCTTCAACCCCGACCCATGTCCCCAGACCCCAGACCCCAGCCTCAGCCCCGTCGAGGGCGAAGCTAGGTGGGCAGCAGGGGATTCAACCTAACCCCTTTCACCGAAATTATATTATACATATAGGGTTAAGAAAACACACACACACACACACACACACACACATATATATATATATATATATATATATATATATATATATATATATAAATTAGTTGTTGAATTCCCTTAACTTCTTTGAGTGTTTACTTTTTTTATTTTTTGAATCTCCTTAATGAAAATCCTACTTTCACCGCTGACCCTGATATCTTATCTCACCTCAGCCCACCTCACCCCTATACCCCTCACCCAGTCCCGATTGACACCCCAACCCCCGTCACCCCGCCCCCCTTAACCCCTCAATTTAGTCATTATTTGTTTTTAAAGAAAACATTTTTCGTAAATTTTTCTATAACATACACACCTAATTATGTTATTTTATCCTATTTGTTTCTCTTAGAAAAATATGAGTTAAGTTTGATTGATGATTGGATTAAAATGATATTAGTTAAATGTCTTATGTATCCTTCCAACTATATTGAAAGCATCAAGGCAATTGGACTATTACATAACCTTATTATAATTTTATGCATGTGCCATACCTAACTTTTTTCTATATCCTTCCAATTTTATTGAACCACTTTGATGAGACAATACTTAATTTTGACGTACTAATCTTTGCTAATTTTGTGTTAACAAGTGGGTCAAGTCTTTTCATTTACTATCCTGTAAAAGTGCCTTTCGCTTGACTAAATCAATTTACTTATCACGAATGTCTTAAAAGGCGGGCCATGACGCTAGGCGTTTTACCTTTGACGAGGCGAGGTATAAACCCTGAGACATGGGACGTAAGTCCCACGGATCTTTAAATTTTACTAATTTCAAGAATTTTAAGATAGTATAAAATAAAATAAAAAATAATTATAAAAATTACATTAAAATCATAAAATTTTAACAGATAATTTATTTAAAATATTTATAAATTATAACTCAACGATGAATAATACGAAACCTATGACATATATCATAATATGCAAATTAGCTACAACGTCGTTACAATTCAAACATCAAAAGTAATGTATTAGATATGAAATCTTATATGTATCTCTTAAGGAGTAATGAATCTTGAAAGAATTTCGATATTATAATTTTATATTTCTTAAAATACTACTTTTATTTAATATGCTTTCTATTTGAAAGAGAATTTATATAAAAACATAATTCACAATTAAATATGATTCTCTAGCATCATTTATTTTTAAGTTTCAACAAGTTAATAAAGTGACACATAATTCACCATACAATACCATGATAACTAATTATTTGTAAATAGTTACTAGCTAATACTGAGCTATTAAATTAATAAGTATTGTATCTCGTAAACGTAAAAAAAAAAATATATATATATATATATATATATATATATATATATAATTATAAAAAAAATTATGGACTATTATATAGTAAAGACGTAACAAAAGTTAATAAATAAATACTTTTTTAAATGAAAGATTTATTTAAAATTAACTATCATATCAGTCTTAGTGGATAACGTGTAATAATTTTTTGTAACGACCTGACTGGTCGTTTTACCTTTTAGAACACCGTTCCCTTAACTAAAACTTTCCGTGCTTGCTTTAGCTAATTTATGACTTGCGGGGACGGTTGCTCGGGAGTTAGAAGAGTTTTGAGTGAAATATGTCCAATTGTTTCTTTAGGATTCTCATAAAAGACCAAGTTTGACTTCTGTCAGGATTCGTGATTTGACGGTCTCGGAGGGTCCGTGGGAAAATATGGACCTGGGCGTATGTTCGGAATCGAATTCCGAGGTCCCTAGCCCGAGTAATGAAATTTTATTAGAAATTGTTAAATTGAAGTTTCAAAGAATTAAAGAAACTTAGAAATCATTGATTTCCTAAGTATCGGGCTCGTATCTTGGTTCCGAAGCTTGGTACAGGTCCGAAATGTCGTTTAAGACTTGCCCGTAAAATTTGGTGTCAATCCGAGTAGTTTAAGGGCGTTTTGACCCGTTAGAGGAGAATTAAGAACTTGAAGTTCATTAGTTTGATTCATTTGATTTTAGGGGGTGATTCCTAGATTTAGCGTTGTTTTGAGTGTTCCGAGGGTTCGAGTAGGTCCGCCTCGTGATTTTGGACTTGTCGGTATGTTCGGGCGGGGCCGGGGAGCCCCGAGCGTCAAGCGGACGAGGCTCGAGTGAAGTAAAATTTTGGAGAAAGGGCTGAGTTTGCTGCTTCTGTCATAACCGCATCTGCGGTCCTAGGGCCGCAGATGCGAGACCGGAGGTGCGGTCATCTCTCCGCAGAAGCGGCCAAGGGCAATCCAGGACAGAACCGCAAAAGCGGCTTCCTAGCCGCAGATGCGGCTCCGCAGATGCGGCTCCGCAGATGCGGGCCTCAGATCGCAGAAGCGGTCCAGCCCTTTTTGCCCAGTTCCGCAGATGCGACTCTCCGTTCGCAGGTGCGGGACCGCAGATGCGGTCCCCTAACCGCAGAAGCGGAAGTCGCTGGGCAGTAGGCTTCATTTAATTCGAGCTCAAAGACCATTTTATCATTTTACACTCAACCTTTGGGCGATTTGGGGGCTCTTGAGAGAAGATTGCTACTTGGCATTGCAAGGTAAGTTATTTTCACTCATTATTAGTTTAAATACATGTATATTAGGTAGATTAAACATTAAAAATTTGGTGAAATCAAAGGGTTAGAGCTAGACCTAGGGTTTTAATAAAACTAAGATTTGACCACGAAATTTGTCATGAAATGAACTAGAAATCATATATTATTGATCCTTAGGTTGTAGAGAACAACTTTCTTCGAAAAATATCGGAATCCGGGCACGTGGGCCCGGGGTCGAAATTTAGGAAACGTGTGAAAAAGGTTGGAAAATTTCTTAAATAGTTAGAATTCGATCTTGTAAGCCTATATTGACTTGTTCATACTTTATTTAACTAGTTTGTGATCGTTCGACTCCAAATTGAGGGCTTGGGCTTGGTATTGGAAGTGCGCCTTGGAGCGAGGTGAGTCTCCTTTCTAGCCTTGTAAGAGGAAATTGTCCCCATAGGTATAATAATTGAATTATTTGTCATTATATTTGGGGGCTACGTACGTACTAGGTGACGAGGGTCCGTGCGTAGCCACTATTATGCTAAGTCCGGGTAGTTTAGGACCCATAAGCATGCCTTACGTGATACTCAAGTACAGTTTGATTAACTTGGATTCGTATGAACTATTTTGGTTAAGAAGAATGAGACTAGATAATGACCCTTATCCTGTTTGGTCTTTTAAAAGAGAATAATTGGCATTCCTGTGTATGGCTACTCCTCATATATATATATATACTGATTGTTATTGTTGCTTGTCAATAAGCTTATTTTTGTTTGATCGCGTCGCACGGGTGATTCGCGAGCGCGGTAATAGATGCATCTATGGTTCGAGCCATTCGACCATCGGCAGTGCACAATTTATTTTATGTTGGATCGGGCCGTACGTCCCACGGTGATTATTTGCGCATATTTTGCTTAGAAGTCCTTTATAGGCTGCGTTACATATCTGCTTAGACTATGGGCTAGTATCCATGTTAGTATTTGGGAAAGAACTGTTACTCCATGATTATTAAATGTTAATAACTTGCGAGTCCGTGCTTATTATGAATTCTTCTCGTATTGATTGACCCTAGTAAGTATCGAGTCGACCTCTCGTTTCTACTTCTTCGAGATTAGACGGGATACTTACTGGGTACATATTGTTTATGTACTCATATTACACTTCTGTACTTAATTGTACAGGATCTGAGGCAGATACATCTGGTTACCAGTCCGGTCCACGCCCCTGAATTTGTGGCAGAGACTTCCACGGTGAGCTGCTTCCTTCCTATGCCGTTCAGCCGCCAGATGGAGTCTTCCTTTACTTTTGCTGTCTTTCTTTATCTCAGACAGTAGGATAGAGATATTCTTTTGTATATTCTACTAGATGCCCATTCTTATGACACCAGGTCTTGGCACACACACATTGGTAGACTTATCTTTTGGGTTGTATAATTATGTCACTTACATTATCTATACTTTGGTTTTGATTCCAAGTTGGAGTATTTATTTTCCTTAATTTCTGATAAAATTAACATAAGAAGTTAGAAATGTTCCGCGTTGGCTTGCCTGATATCGTTGTCGGGCGCCACCATGACCTGTTATGGAATTGGGTCGTGACAATTTTTAATTATGACATAAATACTCTCAACTTAATGATTTATGATTAAGAAAAAAGTAATCTTGAATAGTCAACGATCTATTAAGAAAATTTAGGTCTTACAAGGTTAGTTATATAATTACATAAAGTTCTATTAGGCGAGCCCAGTACGCTGGGCGTTGGGCGTGTTCGGTGCGTAAGCCCCGATGGCCGAGACGTAAGTCTCACGGAACTAAACCCCACACATAAGCCCAGGGGCATTTTACGAGTGCTCCGCTCTGGGGCGAACCCCTAACGAGTCCCAATTTTACTTTTGAAACAGATAGAAAGCAATTTGACAGTAAAATTGGACCAACCACTCAGCAAAACTAGGACCGGTCATTAATTAATTAGTAACACTAAGATGACATTTGGTGGTTTGTTCACATCTATTCAATAATTTCCACCCATAATTGATTGCTTAATTAATATTTAATTAACATCAGAGCAAGCTGACTCCAACGCCACTTTCTTTAGATTTCATTTCACTTTCACGTGTACCTCATGATTTTTTGGGGCAAGTGCACATATAGTTGTTCTTATGAATGCTATTTATTGATTAGCCAATATTTATTTTGTTCTGAAATTCTAAATTAAAAATATTAACTTCAAGACAATTCAGGATATTTTTGTCCTAAAAAATTAAAATTCAAGATGTATTAATAGCAGTCTTTTAGATTGACTATCTGGTGTCATTTCTATTGATTTTGGTGTTCGTTTCGAGTCATCTTTTAACTACTCTGAATTTACAAATCTAGTTATAGAAAATTATTGTTTGCTTTTCTTTTGGTAATTAAATTTTTTTATTAATCGCCAACTGTGCATTTACAAAACCCAGTAGGCGTTGAAAACAAACAGAACAAAACTCAGATAGGCCAAACATTTAAAGAAAAAAAACTCGTTATCCATAGGTCATGGAAAAAACATTATTTTATGAATTGTATTCATAGCTCATTTAGTTTCCTATTTGAGAAAACCGTACATCACTTTTTTTAATTTGTCCAATATTTTAGCATCGTATGAAACTTAAAGTATACATTTCGCATATATAATAAATTTTACCTCTTTCTAAAGAAAAAAAAATAGGAAAGGAAGAAAAAGAAAAGAACTAAAACAACAACAGAGTACAATCAAGGCAAGAGGTAAGTAAGTGACGCGAAAAACTAACTCGCACAAAATGTTTACATCAAAATTATATTAGCTTATCATACTAAGTAATTTAATAGAGAATAAGTATATATACTAATTAATCATTAATAAATTGATATGATTTAATATAAACACTCGATACATACAAATATTTATCATTAAGTAACACTCATATCTTGTATCTTCGACATGTAGTTTTTTTTGATTTCACACCCGGTGTTTGTATTTGGGCTCGATTAAATGCGGATTCGCGTCGAGAAGTCCCACATTTGAGGGAAAGCGCTACCTAACAAAGCGACTACATATCTAGGGCTTGAATCCGAAACCAAAGGCGTCTCACTAAAACTCACTACCTAAAGCCAAATTTTAATAAGGGGCTTTAATTTTATTTTATTTTATCTATAGTATAGTTATATGCATAGTATTAATATTACATTGGTTCCTTTTTTTTTCTTTCTTTCTTTTTGTCTATGGTGTAGTTATATTATAAAATATAATATTAATATTCACATTGGCAAGAAAATTCAAGTTAATAAGATGTTAGCCACGTATGTACATTCGTTACCTGATCTTATTGTAAGAAAGCGTTATTTATCAATATGAAGATTTGAGTATCTTAATTTAAAGTTCTAAAATATATATTTTTTAAATAGATAGTCTTTCTTTCCATTTTTATAAGCATTTAGTATTTTTTTTTTCGGCATTGGATTCTCACCAATGTTTGCGTTACTCAAGCCGACATTCTCGCTTCCGCTTCGTCCACCACCGCTCGCGCGGAGGCTTCTCTCTAAGGCGGAACGCTCTCCTTCTGGCTTTTCCCTCCATGAGATGAGCCCAGTGCATTGGACCGATGGATAAGAGAACTGAGCTGGCCTAAAAAGCTCTTCTAATAGACTAGAAGTCCTTCCGGCCCCTTGTGACTGTGAATTGAATGAATAAACAGATGAAATCAAGAAATAATTCAACTAACAGTTCGAACCAAATCCTTGGTAGAGCTTATTTATGATTTCGTGCTAAACCCGGTAAACGAACAAATAGGTGGTCTTTCCGGAAATGTTAAACAAAAGTTTTCCCCTCGCATCTCGGTCACTTTTACTTTTTCGTTATTTTGTAATCCCCAGGGTATGATACCTTATAGCTTCACAGTTACAAGTCATTTTCTCATTACTTTGGGTCTCTCATTTTCTATTTTTATTGGCATTACTATAGTGGGATTTCAAAAAAATGGGCTTCATTTTTTAAGCTTCTTATTACCTGCAGGAGTCCCACTGCCATTAGCACCTTTTTTAGTACTCCTTGAGCTAATCCCTTATTGTTTTCGAGCATTAAGCTCAGGAATACGTTTATTTGCTAATATGATGGCCGATCATAGTTCGGTGAATAGTCTGCTCAAAGAAGGAGAATCGGCTGCACAAAAGAACAAAAATAGAAGGGGGGACAGTATAAACTTTAATATTGTCTAAGCGAAAATAAAATAGTAAATCCACAATTAAAAATATTTTGGGGCCCCAAAATTTAGGGGGTCTAAAGCAAACGTTTTTCTAGCCTCCCCTTGATCCACCCCTGTCCGAAACCTACGATTAAGGATAAAGTAGTACTTGTCACTCCACCATAATCCCTATTGGTACGTGTAAGAGTTGATTCCATAATTTCTGATAAATTGTTTCGTTTACGTTTACCTTAAGCCTCACCACCAAGGTGGAAAAAAGGAAATTTTAAATAAAACAAACAACAAAAGGAAAGATAAGCATCGAATAAAAGATGTGTAGGTCATGGTAGCCACTAACAAGTAAGTAGTGGTAGGTAAATTGGTCCATCAATCTTTTTCTTACATGCACGTTAACAAACATATATTGGTCTTTCAATGTATTCTATTATACTCCACGACTTTCTATAGCTCTCTGTGTTGGAAAAATTAGTGGTATTTTAAAAGCGAATGTCCATTATTTTTATTTGGAAAAACCTTTTTATATATAAAATATTATATTTATATTTATTTATTATTTTATATTTAATGGAGTCAAACTAGCCGTTAACTAGTTATCTAGCCGTTGGAGCAACACCTATATAAACATGATCTTTGGAGAGCTAAACACACTTTTAAAAATAATTTTCTGAATCTTCTTCTTCCTCCTATAAACTGAATTTCTTTCTTGAATTTTCTGCTAGTTTTGTTCCCAGTTTAATAATTGGAAGAGCTTGTTGAATCCTAGGGGATACGCCTAATCTTATTCTTTACTATGTGGGAGAAATATCTTTAAGGACAATGTTGTTGACATACCTCAAGCTAACTCGTATTCTCCATATATAACCAATTTTCCAACAATATGCATATATCATTTCTGTTGTTTTTCATAAAGAAAGTCCACATTTTTTTTTATTTGCCTCTATTGGATTTTTTTTAAAAAAAAGTTCTTTCTTTCAAACTTGCAAAATGAAATAATGAACATAATCATTGATTTCCATATCAAGATATATATTCATCCGTTTAATTCCGTTATGATGTTATTTCTTTATATTCCGCTTAAAAATGAATGATACAATTTTATATATGAAAATAACTTTACTTAACTTTCAATTTTACATTTAATATAATTTTTTTATACATACAAATATTATGCCATATTTAAGGCAACAAATTTAAAAAAATCAATATTTTTTTCTTAAATTCTTTTCTAGCAAATAACGCTATATAAATTAAAATTGAGGGAGTAGAATTTTTCTTCCCTCGTCTGTTTTGTGTGTGTACGTGTCTGTGCGCGGGGTTATACTTTATTGTGCGCGTTTCAAAAGAAAGGGACTAATGACTATATCAAACTACGGCTTAAAATAAGTAAGACCAATCATATGAAAAAATAGTGAAAAAGAAATATAGAACAAATGGCCACACATAATTGAAAGAATTTGTGATAGAAATGGACAGAAAGAAAGAATACAAAACAATCAATATCAAAAGGAAGGTGCTCATTTATTTTTTAGGGACAACTAAACGAGTATCTCCAGCTGGGGAAAATAATGGGTCCAAATTGCTGGCTCTTAGCTAGAACAAGTCAGCTATTCCAGCCGCAACAAATACCTAATTATTACATTATAAAATTTGTTGCTGTATTTCCATTTCCCATTTGCAAAAAAATTCCTTCCAAGTGGAAAAAGGGTAAAAGCCAAGTCCCATAATAACTTTAAAGAATTCAACATAATTTTTCATAATTAACTTTGACAAAAATCATAACCATTTTAATCAATCATGGTTGAAACACACACATATTTGGAGTGTCTAATAGGAAAGGGCCTAAGTTGAAGTGCTAAATTTAAACAACTTTATGTGGCTACTTTTGTATTTGACATTTTAGAATCTAGAAAATAATTAGAGAAAAAACTTGATTTTTTTTGAATTTTTGGCTTTTTTAAAGCTGTTTTACAACAACAACAAAATCAGTGAAATTCCATAAAGGGGGTCTGAGAAGGGTAATGCGTACGCATACCTTACCCCTACCTTATGGAGTTAGAGAGATTGTTTCCGAAAGACGCTCGGCTCTTTTAAAGTTGCATTTGGTGTCAGTACTTTAGGACTCGATGTACATTTGCTTTTGCTTTAAATCAACCGAAACACTTGCTAAAGATTGATGATTTATTTAACTCAGAATTCTATACTGACTAGTGACCAAAAATATTTATCTGTGTTCAGTATTCTATTGACTGAAACTGGTATTCTTGTGTTGTGAAATTGAGCATCGGGTTCCTTTGAAGTCGGGTTTCTAGATCCATGTTTTTCATAGGGCAAAGATTAGGTTAGCTCGTGGCCGAAATTATTTACATAGGGTAACTGTTTGATAAAAAAGTATAGCACTCTTTGCTAAACTAATTAAAAGATAACCAAGGTGAAAGGTGAATCCTAGTCAAGTACAATAATTCTTAGATCTAGCTAAGTGTTTAAATGGTACCGTCTACTTAATATCGGAATTGGTTATTAAATTATTAAATGCACGCTTGGGAGAATAAATGATGAGCAATAAATATGGAAAATGGCAATAAATGTAAATAGGAAGAACAATTCACCCAAATATCGAATGATGTGGAAGATTCTTCCTCCTAACAACAAAATATGGCAATAAGTAGGAAAATGAACAATGCTTTCTTGGATCGTGTGAGTAGAAAGGAAGAATATTCGAAAAAATCAATCACTATGGTAAAGTAAACTTTTGTATTTTCTCTCAAGAGTCAACTTATCATAATAGTTTTTCTCAGAATCAATCTCCCGTGCCCCTTTTCCTCTCTCCCCTTTTCTATTTATATGAGATGTTCTCTAAAAACCCTAAAAAAAGTACAACAAAAAGAATATTACTATCGCTAGTCCCAAGACTACACTAGCCGTTGTTCCTACTCTTCGCTACTCGACCTCGGCTTCAACGACTTGCTCAGCGACTGCTCGTTGGGCTTTAGTCGACCAGGTTCAACGGCTTGCTCAGCGACTGCTCATTGGGCTTTAGTCGACTTCGGCTTGGCCGCCCAAATAGAAACACAGTCTTCTCACTTAACGATCTTCCCACGCCTGATTTTCTAAGCCGAATTTTGGCCCATACAATAACCGCAAAAGTATATAACATTTATATGCATACATAAATGTGTGTGTGTGTATAAAATATATATTTTCGGTTATTATTTGAGAGCAGCTATATAGTAAGTATTATTTTGGGAAACTTACACAAATGTCCCAAATAAATCTCAACTTAAAAACCTCTAGTCATTAGTCATAGACTTACTAAAACTAGCCAACAAAAATTGAAAAACCCAATAATAGGGTTCTTTCTCTCAAAGAATCACATGCAAAAATCACCTTCCATACTTTTAAGCGTGATTAGCAACACTAGATACAAGATGGAAAGGAAATTTCATGGATGAAGTAGCAAATAAGGTGATGAAATACAAAAATATATACAATATTCCAAAAATCTAAATAAAAAAGAAATTTTTTCAATGGGTATAGTTGAAATTCATTGAAAATATATAGATAAGTCAATATACAAAATTTGAGGAAGATTGGAGGTGATTTGGACTGGTTTTGTATCAAAATTCGTAATTAAATCGAGTTCAAAAAAGTCTTCTGTGACACATGTATCAAACATGTATCACGCATGCATCTCACACACATGTATACATGGATATACATGTGATACACAATTGATACAAATATGATACATATGTGATACACATATCATTTTTTTCATGTTCAGTTTTTACTTCGAATTTTCAATTCAAACAACTTCAAAACTTCACCAAATCATCCCAAAACTGAGATTCAAGCTCCTTAAGTTGTGCTCAATCTATTCTAATAGCACACACTCAAAACTAAGCAAAAATTTGATATTTTTTGCTACAAATAGCTAATTGGCTAATTTGGCTAATATTAGTAATATTTTATCAATTGGCCAATTTTTGTAACGAGCTACTTATAAATGGACATAACCGATAATTTCCCTATTATTTTTCCTTTTTCATACAGATTCAACAGCCGCCCATTTACCTCTAAGTACGGTTCCTACTCATTTTAGGTCCCATCAGTCGTGATCGTGGGTTCTATCAGTTAATCTGTGGGCTTGCACTTCTGGACAATAATTAGTCCTAAGTGGGCCAGCTAACTCATAATAAATTATGGGCCAGTGAAGGGAAATTTTCACAAACCACTATTGTTTAGTGGTTATTAGCTAGTTATAGCTACCATTTACTATATTACTTCCTATAGCTATGTTTTTAGGTTTTTTAGAGTGTATTCGATATATTTAAGCTACTGTATTCATGAATATAGTAGCATTTCTCGGCGTAAAACAGGGATTACAGCTAGACAGATTATTGTATTCGATTGTATTCGACTATATTCACGGCGTGAAACAATGGATTGCAGCTAGACAGATTATTATATTCGACTGCATTCGACTGTATTCACGATATGTATTTGTGAATACAGTAACGTAAATAGCGCAATTCATGGTCTATTCAGCTGTTTTTAAATGGAAAATGAATCAATTAACACAAATAGACTCCTAATATAACTCAACAAACTCAATTATAAATCTGAATACATAAATACATCTGAATACATAAATTATATTAATTAAAAAAAACATATGAATACATTCATGGAATGTAGCGAGACAATGAATACAATGAAATACATGGAATATAGCGAGATACATTGAAATACAATGAAAAAAAAGACAATGAATACAATGAAATACATAGAATACAACGAGATACATTGAAATACAATGAAAGCCATATGTATTATATCAGCTCAATTCGAGTCCTTTTTCTTGTTTGCCACTATTACACCGCCACCGACGCCGACACCAAACTGATAAGATAATTTTTACAGTTTTACAATTCAAGGAATTGGCATCTGTCGGACTGAAATCCTAGAGAGGAAAAAGGAAATTTGATTGTATTCAGAGAGTTGAATTTCGAATAGCGCCGGTGAAAATTCCTCCGCCAATCTCCATCGTCAGCTCTGACGAGCATAAATTATAAAAAAAAATATGTCAATGCGTCCTTCTGCCAAGCTGGTATCCGAAGTAGGCCATGAGATCTGATTCATTAAAACAAGCCATAATATATTTAGAAACGAGAGAAAGAGGATTTGCGGATTTATGGCTTGAATAGAAACAATTTGATTGTACTTCTGTCAACGCGTCCATCTCAAGACTACTACAGACTACTTATCTTCCTCGGTAGGCTATGAAATCTGATTTGTTAAAACAAGAGAAATTCACATGGAGAAAGACTGGAGTTGAGAGAGAGAGGGCGGAGAAAAATCTGAAAGAATGGAGAGAAAAATAATATAAAGCGTACTTTATGGCTTAAGGGTAAGAGGTGACCATAAATAAATATTTGGCTATAAAAATCAAAAGGTAGTTATGGAATATATTTTATTAAAAGGGTATTTATTTAAAATAAATAAGGTATCAACCTTTGCTATAGGAGATAAAAATTCCATCCGAGGAAAATTGTGAGAATATCTATCCATTGTAAATGAAGAATTAGCACAAATAGTCGCCCTCCTAATCTCTTAAACTGAAAGTAGCCGGCGGATGTATAATATAAGTACAATTCATGTATAATCTATATATAATTAATGTATAATTTATGTATATCGACTAAAAAGTAAATATTAAATCTGGTCGACTATTTGTGTAACCTACAACTGTGGTTATCGTTTTCTTTTCCTTCTTATTCACCTTTAATGTTGTTTCTATTTTACTATTATGTTTCCTACTATTACATATATCTTCAATCAAAGTAAGCAAGATATATATTGACTGTAAGATTGGAGGGGGAAAACAAATCAACAATAAAAAAAATGTTTGTATTAAGGTAGTGACTCTAACATGGTTAGAAATTGTGTTACTTGTTGGCTTTTGCTGAAGAATATTGGAAAAATTTGTAACAGTAAGCAAGTAGTCTCGATGGGCTGGTCACCTCCTAAAATTGGATGGGTGGCTTTGAATAAGAATGGGGCTTTTCGAAGAAGTATTATGATGGGGATCGCTGTCGGTGTTTTTCTGTCACGACCCAAAATCCCATCACAGACCTCGTGATGGCACTTAGTCTCTAAGACTAAGTAAGCCGATCGTAATAACAATTCAAGCCCCCCTTTTTTTTAGATAGAATCAAAACCAAGTGTCTAAGCTAACAGCGAAGTTATTCAAACAAACTCCCAAAACTGGTAATACTAAGTCACGAACTCTAACTTAATACACGAAATGTCTCAAGGAAATCCAATATACAATACTGTTCGAATAATAATTGACAGTACGATAAAATGGAAAGACTCCAAGGGACTGCGACGACCAAGCAGCTCTACCTTGAATCCTCGCGACAACACTCTAACTCTATCCGAGTCCGATATCTCCAATACCTGGCTTTAAAATAAAATGTGCGGAAGTGTAGTATGAGTACACCACAGTCGGTACCCAGTAAGTATCAAGACTAACCTCGGTGGAAGAGTGACGAGGTACAGTCAAGACACTCACTAATCAATTACCCTGTGCAGTGTAGCAGTATATAATAATAATAGAAATAAATAGCAATGATATAAACAACAAGGCAACAAGAATACCATAAATATTGCTCAAATGAATAAAGATCACAAATACAACCAATCAATCAAGTTCCTCAAATATACGTCTTTCAAATGTAAGTACTTCAGATATAAATCTTTCAAATATAAGTTTTGCAATAAACATCCTTAGAATATAATCCTTTCAAATAAATATACATTTCGAATATACTCCCTTCAAATAAATATCTTTCGAATATTATTCTTTGAAATAAAAGTCACCTTGTGACACCTTATTTCATAATCATAAAAAACGGATCTCAGCCACTTTCACATTTTCACGGCACCTCGTGCCCATATTTCTATCACTCACGTGCCAAAAATATCAATATATAAAAATCTACACGATCAATTTACGTTAGACATAGTTTGAGTGAAGAAAATGACATTGCACTTAAATTAAAGCATATGATAATCTATTGCCTTGGAGGTAAAACTTATTAATTTAAAACATAATAGTAACTTCTTTTATTTAAAACAACTCAGTCATCGAAAGTCAGTAAAAACCAAAAATATAAATCTTCAGAGCCTCGTACTAAAAGCCAAAGCCAACAAAATACAACAAGGAGCACAAAACACATAATAATAAAGTCAACTAGTACATCACGGAAGAAGAGAAGAATTTACATATCACGAAAAAACAAAATAACTAAAGGCAAGTGCAGCCATAGAAAAAAATGTCAACAAAGGGCACTCACGAGATACCGTCTCGTAGTCCCAAAAGTAAATGCTCAACATGGGATCTCCCGAAGTATCGCCTCTAGAACGACCCCGGTCGTTTTGAGTATTTGCACTTCGCTCGGTTATTTGAGGGCATGAGTAGCTCCGTATGATGTATTATGACTTATGTGAATCGTCGTTTTTATTTTTCCAGGATATTCGGAATTGTTTTGGAAGAATGATTCTTAGCTTGAAGCTTGTAATTTGAAAGGTTTGACCAAGTTTGACTTTTTAGAATTTGACCTCGGATTGGATTTCTGATGGTTCCGTTAGCTCCGTTGGGTGATTTTGGACTTAGGAGCGCGCCCGAATTGTGATTTGAAGATCCGCAGTGGAATTTGGCTTGAAATAACCAAAGGCAAGTGCAGCCATAGAAAAAAAATATCAACAAAGGGCACTCCCGAGATACCGTCTTGTAGTCCCAAAAGTAAATGCTCAATAGGGGATCTCCCGAGGTACCGCCTCGTAGTCCCAAAAGTAAATACTCAACAGGGGATCTCCCGAGGTACATCCTAGTAGTCCCATAAGTAAATATGCAAGACATGGGGATCTCCCGATGTCACGACCCAAAATCCACTAAGGGTCGTGATGGCGCCGGACACCATTGTCAGGCAAGCCAACAACCAATAACTAGAAACTCCTTGTTTTAAACTTAAGGGAAACGTTCCTTTTATACATTTAGACAACAAGTAGTGGAATTCATTGAAATAAGAATAATGTCTTTAACCAAGTAGATATTTAACAATCCTACAACCATCCCAGAACCCGGTGTCACAAGTGCATGAGCATCTACTGATAAGGAAATAAAATACAACATCCGTCCGGAATACAATGGACAGGAAATAAATACAATGTACTGAAAAGGGCTATACTAGCTGCGGGCCGCCTCGAATAATGCATCTCACCTAGCCCCCAAATCATCCGTGCTGCTACGCCCAGTAGGCCACAAGAGTTACATATACCCGTGCAACAAAAATGCACAGAAGTGTAGTATGAGTACGAAAATAACGTGTACTCAATGAGTATCCCGCCTAACCTCGAAGAAGTAGAGACGAGATGGTCGACTTCGACACTTACTAATGGTCCAATAGTGAGGTCAGTAATACATTAAGTTATGGATTTCTACAAACATGATCTTAGTCCAAATAAAAGGAAACAAGTAAACAATTAATTCTTTTATAGAAAATTTTCAAGATTTCTTTTCGTAATTATCCAAATAACTTCAAGCCATGAAGAGGCAATAATAACGTAATTAAGCTCAAGGCAGCGATACAAGCATGCACACATCATGCCGAGGCGACGGCCCGATCCAACAGAAATAAACTGTGCACTTGCCGAGGGTCGACGGCGCGCCTATAGATGCATCTATTTAATCTGCCGAGGCGTTCGGCCCGTTCCAAAATAAACACATAGAGACACTCAATCGAGGAGCCAACATGGGGCAATTATTCAAAGAAAAGCTAATTCTCTTTTAACAATTTAAGAAAAGGAGGTTTACATCTTGTTAGGAATTCATTTACTATTTTGAGGTGGTTTAAGCATTTCAACTATTCATAAGGTTACAAATATTCAAAGTATAGCATGCTTTTGGGTCCTAGACTACCCGGACAATAGCATAATAGTAGCTACGCACGAACTCTCGTCACCTCGTGCGTACGTAGCCCCCACAAATAGGATCAAATATCTGATTAATTCACCTATGGGGACATTTCCCTCTCACAAGGTTAGAAAGGAGACTCACCTCGCTCCGAAGATCCATAACCGGCATTCCACGCCCTTCCGAAGACTCCAATTGATGCACCACGCTCCAAAACTAGCCAACGGTTACGCAAGTCCATTAATATATGCTCAATTGTTCATTACAATTTAATTTATAGCAATTCCTAACTTCGATCGAAAAGTTGACCAAAACGCCCTCGGGCCCACATGCCCGGAATCCAAAATTTTTCGAAGATAAAGATTACCCATGACCTTAGAAACTCAAATATATAACTTTCACTAAATTCCTTACTCAATATCGTGATCAAATTCGAAGAAATGCCAATTTCTAGGTTTTCCACCAAAACCTAACTTTTTTCATAATTTCCTTGCCTAAATCCATGTATAAACTTTGTATTTAACTCAAAGCTAGCATAAATTACTTACCTCATGATGAGTGACGAAAATGGCACCTCAAAGCTGCTCCCCATCGACTCCAATGGAAGAAAATGGGGTTGAAATGAACCCAACCCCGAATTTTAAAAGACCTCACTGCCTCAGCTGTTTCCGCACCTGCGGTCCCTTGACCGCTTATGCGGTTCCGCAGGTGCGGTTAAAATGCCGTATTTGCGGTCCTCCCTAGGCCTCCCTCTTTCGCTCCTGCGATATGCCTTCCGCAGATGCGGTCCCGCTTTTGCGGAACTCTGACCGCATCTGCGGTCCACTCCAAGCCGCTCACTTCCGCTTCTGCGACCACCTTTCCGCAGATGCGGTCTCGCTTCTGCAGAACCTTGACCGCATCTGCGATCCTCAAGCCTTTGACCAAAAATCTCTTCTATGGCTCCCTTTCCGCTTTTGCGGGGCCGCTTCTGCGGTTAACCCACCGCAGAAGCGAAAATACCAGCAATCAGATCCTTCAGTTGTCCAAAAATCCCAATTTCGATCCGTTAACCCCCCGAAATCCATCCGAGGCCCCCGGGACCCCAACCAAACATACCAACCAATCCTAAGACACATTACAAACTTGCTCGAGGCCTCAAATCGCATCAAACAACGCTAAAATCATGAATCGACCTCCAATCCAAACTTAATGAACTTCAAAATTTCAAACTTCTATTTCCGATGTTTAAACCTATCAAATCACGTCCGATTGACCTCAAATTTTGCGCACAAGTCATATTCGGCATTACGGACCTACTGCAACTTCCGGAATCGAATTCCGACCCCGATATCAAAAAGTCCCCCCTCCGGTCAAACTTCTCAAAAACCTTCAAATTTCTATCTTTAGCCAAATGGCTCCAAAATGACCTACGGACCTCCAAATTCACTTCCAATTGCGCTCCCAACTCAAGAATCACCATACGGAGCTATTCTCAAACTCGAAATCTCAAACGGACATCGATAACACTGAAATACACTTCAAGCCAAACTTAAGAAATTTCTTCAAAAATGCTAACTTCCACAATAGGCGCCAAAATGCTCCCGGGTTATCCAAAACCCGCACCGGGCATACGCCCAAGTCCGAAATCATCATACGAACCTGCTGGAACCTTCAGATCCCGATTCCGAGGTCGTTTACTCAAGAATCCCATCCTAGTTCATTCTTTCAACTTTAAGCTTCCGAAATGAGAATTCTCTTTCCAAATCAACTCTGGACTTCCCGAAATTCAATTCCGGCCACGCGCACAAGTCACAATACCTGAAATGAAGCTGCTCACGGCCTCAGGCTACTGAACGGAGCGCTAGAACTCAAAACGACCGGTCGGGTCGTTACATTCTCTCCCACTTAAACATACGCTCGTCCTTGAACGTGCTGAGAACTACACTGAAGTAGTCCGAAATCACTGGTTAACTCCTCATGCACCTTCCCGTGCTACCACAACTTAGTTGAGCACATCAGCTTGATCAATTCTGAAGATATTCCCTTTTATTCAAGCAGATAGGCCTTAGAGCCTAATTCCAACATCCGGAATTCTCTGTCAGGCCTGTTTCCAACATACGAACACCGTATCAATCACTACACGCTGTACCCGAACATGACTGTATAACTTATCTGAATTCACACCTTGCTTCATTTTACTCACCGGACCACAATAACATTTTCTGATCAACTTAGTCGAAATTTCACGAATCTGATGCTCCCATTGCACCCCATGACATACACAGGTCTTACTCTAACTCTTACAATACCGCCACAACGGAAGAGATGTGTAGAAATTCATAATCAACTGCCGAATCAACCAATCATTTGGGTCTATACTCCTGACAATAACCATCACCTCATTCTGAACCAAATAATGGTCTTAGCTCCTTAATGTACTTCATATAGTCAGATTGCACTGATCCTAAATCCAACGATCTCGTCTCACCCAGTACAAACTGCTCATTAAGCCACCCCGGACATAATCAAAAGCCACATATGATGCCGCAATGTGCCAATAGGCTACCAATTCGAACGCGATACAATGAAAACGAACTCTGAAAAGGAAATCCAATTACCCCGCTCGCGAATCATACATGCGACACGGGCAACATTCTAAACAGACACCCCGCTCGTGAATCATACATGCGACGCGGGCTCACAGCTAATACGAGCTTTCCTCAGAAAAATAGGAAACGAAACACATAAAAACAGATATAGGAAACTGTGCTCATCATCACACTGTTGCGGTGTGCAACCCGAATCCACACATAGAACTCACATAAGGAGATATACATCGAGCTAAATTGCTCATTACAGCAAGATACCGACTATCGGTCACAAGCACGCTAGGTGCATAATACCATCCCTGGGGAGACATATAGTGCCACAAGCTACAACTCAAGCACAACTAAGGTGCGATATACAATCTGAATCTCAGGAGCCGTTTTTCTCATATAACACCATTTCTACGCGGATCCTCAACACATAAGCAATTTCTCAAGTCACAACTCACACGGCGCAACGTATCACTACACGAAATATCTGACAGCAAAATAACACCCTGACTACTCCTCCACAAGGAGCACATTACTGAAATGAACACGTTTGGCCTGATATAGAGCCCATATTCACATTTGAATCCATCCACCGACCTCAAGCCGATTCTGATCGTATCAAACTAGTCCAATGACCCTTCAAAGGTCCATATCAGTGCAATCTGACTATATGAAGTACATTAAGGAGCTAAGACCATTATTTGGTTCAGAATGAGGTGATGGTTATTGTCAAGAGTATAGACCCAAATGATTGGTTGATTCGGCAGTTGATTATGAATTTCTGCACATCTCTTCCGTTGTGGCGGTATTGTAAGAGTTAGAGTAAGACCTGTGTATGTCATGGGGTGCAATGGGAGCATCAGATTCGTGGAATTTTGACTAAGTTGATCAGAAAATGTTATTGTGGTCCGGTGAGTAAAATGATGCAAGGTGTGAATTCAGCAAAGTTATGCAGTCATGTTTGGGTACAGCGTGTAGTGATTGATACGGTGTTCGTATGTTGGAAACAGGCCTGACAGAGAATTCCGGATGTTGGAATTAGGCTCTAAGGCCTATCTGCTCGAATAAAAGAGAATATCTTCAAAATTGATCGAGTTGATGTGCTCAACTGAGTTGTGGTAGCACGGGAAGGTGCATGAGGAGTTAACCAGTGATTTCGGACTACTTCAGTGTAGTTCTCAGCACGTTCGAGGATGAACGTATATTTAAGTGGGAGAGAATGTAACGACCCGACCGGTCGTTTTGAGTTCTAGTGCTCTGTTCAGCAGCCTGAGGCCGTGAGCAACTTCATTTCAAGTATTGTGGCTTGTGCGCGTGGTCGGAATTGAATTTCGGGAAGTCCAGAGTTTATTTGGAAAGAGAATTCTCATTTCGGAAGCTTAAAGTTGAAAGAATGAACTAGAATGGGATTCTTGAGTAAACGACCTCCGAATCGGGATCTGAAGGTTCCAGCAGGTCCGTATGATGATTTCGGACTTGGGCGTATGACCGGTGCGGGTTTTGGATAACCCGGGAGCGTTTTGGCGCCTATTGTGGAAGTTAGCATTTTTGAAGAAATTTCTTAAGTTTGGCTTGAAGTGAATTTCAGTGTTATCGATGTCTGTTTGGGATTCCGAGTCTGAGAATAGCTCCGTATAGTGATTCTGGAGTTGGGAGCGCAATCGGAAGTGAATTCGGAGGTCCGTAGGTCATTTTGGAGCCATTTGGCTAAAGATAGAAATTTGACGGTTTTTGAGAAGTTTGACCGGAGGTGGACTTTTTGATATCATGATCGGAATCCGATTCCGGAAGTTGCAGTAGGTCCGTATTGTCGGATATGACTTGTGCGCAAAATTTGAGGTCAATCCGACGTGATTTGACAGGTTTAAACATCGGAAATATAAGTTTGAAATTTTGAAGTTCATTAAGTTTGGATTGGAGGTCGATTCATGATTTTAGCATTGTTTGGTGCGATTTGAGGCCTCGAGCAAGTCCGTAATGTGTTTTAGGATTGGTTGGTATGTTTGGTTGGGGTCCCGGGGGCCTCGGGTGGATTCCGGGTGGTTAACGGATCGAAATTGGGATTTTTGGACAGCTGAAGGATCTGGATGCTGGTATTTTCGCTTCTGCGGTGGGTTAACCGCAGAAGCGGCCTCGCAGAAGCGGAAAGGGTGCCGCAAAAGAGATTTTTGGTCAAAGGCTTGAGGATCGCAGATGCGGTCAAGGTTTCGCAGAAGCGGGACCGCATCTGCGAAAAGGTGGTCGCAGAAGCGGAAGTGAGTGGCTTGGAGTGGACCGCAGATGCGGTCAGAGTTCCGCAGAAGCGGGACCGCATCTGCGGAAGGCGTATCGTAGAAGCGAAAGAAGGCGGCCTAGGGAGGACCGCAAATGCGGCATTTTAACCGCACCTGCGGAACCGCAGAAGCGGTCAAGGGACAACAGGTGCAGAAACAGCTGAGGCAGTGAGGTCTTTTAAAATTCGGGGTTGGGTTCATTTCAACCCCATTTTCTTCCATTGGAGTCGATGGGGAGCAGCTTTGAGGTGCCATTTTCGTCACTCATCATGAGGTAAGTAATTTATGCTAGCTTTGAGTTAAATACAAAGTTTATACATGGAATAAGGCAAGGAAATTATGGAAAAATTTAGGTTTTGGTGGAAAACCTAGAAATTGGCATTTCTTCGAATTTGACCACGATATTGAGTATGGAATTTATTGAAAATTATATATTTGAGTTCCTAAGGTCATGGGTAATCTTATCTTCGAAAAATTT
>NW_017673770.1:62857-66075 GCF_001879085.1 Nicotiana attenuata
GACAAATATAGTTTAAGAGAAGAAGGGGATAGCAAGATCCAATTGGGGTTANAGTACCCAAATGGTAGATGGATTATTATCATTAGCTAACATTTCCGAAGGTTATTGCAAATGTGGTAATAGTTCTCCTTGTGAGACACCCCGATGGTGCAATCTAGAATAGTACATTTAGATATGAATACTAGAATGTCTGTAAAAATTTAGAAGATTGGCACTGGAATCCTGGAAGCGATAAATATTTACTTTTGTATGGCTCCCGTTCCTAGTAAAGACAGAATGCTAGGTGACCTGAAGAGCCAATAAGATGAAGCAAGGGGAGCTAAAAGTAAAGAATGATTTGTTGAAGTTATCATAATAAAGTGATAGACAGAAAAATTAGCCGGAGAATAAGAAGAGAGTACTTGAAGCATTACGAGTAAGATGTGATAAATGGGTGATAACAGTAAATCAAAATATGACATGATGACAGAGTCTACAGTCAAGTGAAGGAAAAGACAAGAGGAGACATGCCTTGAAAATATAAATGAGTATAAGCCATAAAGTCATATCCTCATTTCGAGAAATAAGTTAATGACCAGAATCTGATTACCAAAAGGCTATGTTAGACACCCGGAGTAATAAAAATCAGTATGGGCTAGAGAACAAGATAAAATCAAACATGAATTAGGGACCAGAGGATTTGATAACGGTCGGCATCATGAGAATTTAAGATCGCGTTCCGGCGATAATAGAATGGACAATAAAAGAAGATTCATGGGAAATTCGGAGAATGGTCATTCAGGGAGACGCTTCCCTAAAGCAAGCAATGTGAGCAAAGTTAAGCTTAAGAGACTGTATGTGTCAGTTACGCTAAGTGTCACCCTCGCGAGTAAGGAAATTTGTCATCCTTAGTACAAAAGAATTGCCGCAAGGCGAGTAAGAATCATTGATGTTGAGAAACGACGCCAAAGATGAAGAGGTAAAACATCTATAGGTAGATCCTTGTGGCTTCAGGCTTCAACCTAAGCACAACAACCTAAAGTGAAAATGGTCATGTAACAACAGTCTCGCAACAACATTGTAAGCATTCCAAAGGAAAGTGGCACCTACCGTGACTAATGAACGGGAAGTAAGAATTAAAAGATCATATGAGTTGTATGAAAACTCTGGCAAGGTTGGGCACTAAGATAAGCTAAGTATGGACGCAACAAGGGGCAGTAAGGCCCGGAAAAGCAATAGCTTACGTTGAAGGAAAGATAAGATGGAACGAAAGAATTATTCTATCAATGATCCTGAGTTAGTACGTTATGGATACACTCTAGATTTTGGAGCATTATCCAGGCAGCATATTTGTTAACAATCATACAGCCTTAAAAGATTATGGTATAAGTTAAAAGAAACAATTGAGACCAGGTTATAAACAAAGGATTAAATTATTAAAGGATTGTATGATGCATATTTCTTAAGCCCATGAAAGGCTAGGCAGGATAACTAATACCATGAACCACAGATCGGAAGATAGCTTAAGCCTACGTAAAGGTTGATCAGAGGGAAGAGGAAACTAAAGAGTGACATCAACTAAGTAATCAGGAGTCTGATTATTGGACCCAGAAGTTATAAACATCATGATTGAGAACATTGTAGAATCACTCTAAATATCAGAGGTACAAGAGAGATAGTACAACAATCATATCCTATAACGGCTCTACAATAAAGCTAGTTAGAAGAAGTACCAGCCTCATAAGGAGAAAGAGCTCCCACCAGATTGTATAGGTACCAGAGGTGCAAGTATTATAATAGAACTTCAAATGGTGGATGTGATTTATATTTATGCGGGAGGGAGCTTATGAAAGAAAGATAGAAGAATGTAAAGTGATATTTTAAATGTAGAAGGTTATGAATAGTCCATGCTATGGATAAAAGGCTAGAAGCATGGGGATTCAGTATCCAGGAATAATAGTGGTAATGTATTACGTAAGAAGTTTGATGTTATCAATGAATGATTGTAGATCAACATTGAGGTGGATCAACAATGGATGGATAAAAGTTATAAAAGTATGAGATGAGATTAGGGCGTTATTTTTAAGATGAACAGTGGTGAGGAAATATTAAAAGACTTAGATTTATACTTATAGGATAAACAACGAAAGTAACCTAGAGTTTGGTAGTATGACTTATCTAGATGCAGTAAAGTCATACAGATAGATAACTGAGTCTATGAAACAAGATATAGCAATATTCGTAAGTTCAACAAAGTACCGAGCAAAGAACTTCAGTACACCTATAGATACCCAAAGGGACATCTTGTCAAGTTCTATATATGTTCCCAAAGTAAGGAAAGGCGATTGGCTAAAATCTAAAGGAAAGAGTCCCATATGCGCATATAGTAGGAAGAAGTCGTACAGGCTGCATGACAAAAGGTAGCAATAGTTACAAGATTGGACGAATTCCGACCACAAGTCTTGGTGTGTGAAAGAGGCCTAAAAGAGGGAATGCCCTAGCATTTCGATTTACTCACAGAACAGTTTCCATGATGGAAAGAAGAGTACAAAGTATTCAGAAGACATAAGTTACGAAAATGATGAGAGCACCAGTCAACATTCGAGGACGAATGTTCCAAAGGGGGGAATGATGTTACACCCCAGGTTTTCGTGCGTGAAAGTACGTCATAAGTAAAGTGATGAAGGTCCAAAAATGAGATATTATATTTTGCATTTTCGTACGTTAAAGCGTCGTACGTTAAAGCTTCGTCGTAAGATTAATCGATGTAAATTCGGGAATGAGATTTATTTTGGGATTATAAGTCTTACGCTATTTATAACAAGCGATAAATAAGTGCTATGAAGGATAAAGGGGTACACGAATTAAAGAAAAGGAGTTTCGTTGAAAGTGGTCAACTTAGGATAAAATACAGGTCGAGCGATAATACCCGATAATTATAAACTAGTACCATGCAAGGTGTCATATGACCACGATAGTGTAATATATAAAGTATATATGAAGTATTTTAAAAATATATAAAATTTTAAGTAATTTGTGATAATTTTTAAATTATGCGGGTAATAGATTAATTACCGGGTAACGAAACATTACCCGGTTAACTAATAAGTGAATAAAACTAACAAGATCATAACCAAGGGACGTGGCAGCCCCTTCTTAGTTTAAAGGTGAGTCATAAGTCACCTTTACATGTGTCAAGGCTAAATTACAAAGCCTTATCCATAAAGATTCTTATATAG
>NW_017673770.1:67867-74532 GCF_001879085.1 Nicotiana attenuata
GATTTTGAGGTAGCTGCATGGCGTTCGCAGTCCTGATCTCTCCCTTCTATCTTATTTCTTTCCGCATTTTCTAGACTATCTATGTAGTAGGTTGTTCAGACTTTTATTAGAGGCTCTAGACTCGTGACACCAGATCAGTGTGGGTTGTGTACTCTTTCATGTTTTGTTGACTTCTGCATATCTACCTTGCTGTTTTAAACGCTTATTATGATAATTGGTAATTAAACCGTGTTAGCAAATGATTTATTTAATGAAAATAGGTTGTGGTTTGATAGTTAGTCTGGCTTGCCTAGTAATGTGATAGGCGCCATCACGATGGGTATTTGGGGTCGTGATAAGTTGGTATCAGAGCCTAGGTTACATAGGTCTCGCGAGTCATGAGCCGGTTTAGTAGAGTTTCGTGGATCGGTACGGAGACGTCTGTATTTATCCTCGAGAGGCTGCAAAACCTTTAGGAAACTTCACATTCTTGAAACTCTTATCGTGCGAGTTTGTTGATACGAGTACTAAATTTTTGTCATTCTATTCTCTCACAGATGGTGAGGACACGCACTACTGGACAGGGTGGACGACCACTAGTGCCACTAGCTGCGGCCACCAGAGGCCGAGGATGCGGTCGTGGTCGCGGTAGGGGCAGAGCAGCGGGGGCAGCACCTGCAGATCCACCAGCTGCCCCAGTTCAGGATCAGGTCCCAGTTGTGGATGCTGCAGCGGCACCGGCTCAGGCACCAGCTGTGCCTATTGTGATTCCAGGCCTTTAGGAGGCTCTAGCTCAGATATTATCAGTGGGTACCGGTTTGGCTCAGGCGGTCTCAGCTACTACAACCGCAACTACTTCACAGACCGGGGGAGGTATTCAGACCCCCGTTGCTCGCACACCTGATCAGGTTGTGCAGGGACTCTAGACACCGGGGGCACCTCTAGCCCAGCCGGTTGCACCAGCTCAGGAGTTTGTATTGCCAGTTATGCCGGATGATGAGCAGCGCCGACTTGAGAGGTTTGGTAGGCTCTAGCCTCCGACATTCAGCGGTGCAGAGGGCGAGGATGCCCAGGGATTTTTGGATAAGTGCCAGAGGATGCTTCGTACAACAGGGATTATAGAGACCAGTGGTGTGGCATTTACCACCTTTCAGTTTTCTGTGGCTGCCTTCACTTGGTGGGAGGCGTATGAGAGGCGTAGTCCTGCTGGAGCAGTGCCCCTTACATGGCAGCATTCTCTGTTCTCTTTTTAGAGAAATATGTACCACAGTCACGCCGAAAGGAGCTGTGTAGGTAGTTTGAGCAGCTGCGTTAGGGGGAGATGACGGTGACGCAGTATGAGATGCGATTCTCTGAGTTAGCCCGACATGCAGTATGGTTGGTTCCCATAGATCGAGAGAGGATCAGGAGGTTTGTTGACGGACTCACATATCAGCTCTGTATTCTCATGACCAGGGATAGGGTGACTGGTGCTACCTTCGAGCAGGTTGTGGATATTCCTAGGGAGATTGAGTCTGTCCGTCGCTAGGAGCGAGAGGAGAGGGAGGCCAAGAGGCCTCGAGGATCTGGCAGCTAGAGTGGTGCTCCTTCGAGGGGCCAGTTTCAGCACGGTAGAGGCCGACAGTTCTCACATGGATAGTCTGATCACTCAGGTTATCGTGGAGCTTCATTAGGGCATGGTTCCCACAATTCGCACCAGGGCCATTCATCACTTAGTGCCCTTCCACTTCACAGCTCATCTAGTGCTCCATCTGTTCAGGGCTCTTCTATGCCGAGTTCATCTGCTGGTCACTACGGTGCGAGGGGTTCCCTTCAGTCCCCATCTCTAGCACCGGAGAGTTGCTATGAGTGCCGGGAGTTTGGACATATGAGGAGGCAGTGTCCCCGCCGTGTTGCTAGTTCATCCCAGCAGAGGGGCCAGTCATCAGCTTCAGCTCCAGTTGCTCCACCACCACCCGCCCAGCCAGCTAGGGGTGGGGATCAGTCAGCCAGGGGCCGCCCCAGAGGGGGAGGTCAAGCCCGTTTTTATGCTATGCCAAGCAAATTCGATGCCATTGCCTCCGATGTTGTCATTTCAGGTATTATTTCAGTCTGCCATAGAGATACCTCTGTGCTATTTGATCCCGGTTCCACCTACTCTTATGTGTCATCATACTTTGCTCGCTATTTGGGTACCCCTCGTGAGTTTATTGCCTTACATGTTCATGTATCTACCCCAGTGGGCGATACTGTTGTTGTAGACCGTGTGTACCGGTCGTGTGTAGTGATTATTGGGGGTCTGGAGACCCGAGTTGATCTTTTATTATCGAGTATAGTGGATTTCGATGTCATTCTAGGCATGGATTGGCTATCTCCGTGGCGCGCTACTCTAGACTGTCATGCTAAGACAATCACATTGGCTATACCGGGCATGCCAAGGATTGAGTGGCGAGGTGTGACTGATTACGTCCCTAGTAGAGTGATTTCTTTGTTGAAGGCCCAGCGTATGGTTGGGAAGGGTTGTCCTTCGTATCTTGCTTTTGTGAGGGATGTGGGAGCTGAGACTCCCAATATTGATTCTGTTCTAGTTGTGAGGGATTTCCCTGATGTATTTCCTGCATACCTGCCGGGCATGCCACCGGACAGGGATATTGATTTTTGTATTGACCTGGTGTCGGGCACTTAGCCCATTTCTATTCCGCCGTATCGTATGGCACCAGCGGAGTTGAAGGAGTTAAAGGAGCAGCTTTAGGAACTCCTAGATAAGGGGTTCATTGGGCCGAGTGTGTCACCTTGGGGTGCACCGGTTCTGTTTGTGAAAAAGAAGGATGGCACGATGAGAATGTGCATTGATTATAGACAATTGAACAAAGTAACAGTTAAGACAAATATCCTTTGCCTCGCATTGATGATTTATTCGACCAACTTCAGGGAGCGAGGGCATTCTCCAAGATTGATCTCCGTTCGGGTTATCACCAACAAAAGATCAGGGATTCGAATATTCTTAAGACGGCCTTCAGGACCAGATATGGCCACTATGAGTTCCTGGGCTGACCAATGCCCCAACAGTGTTCATGCATCTGATGAACAGCGTGTTCCGACCTTATCTTGACTCCTTTGTCATAGTTTTCATTGATGATATCCTAGTATATTTGCGTAGTCAGGAGGAGCACGCGGAGCATTTGAGGGTTGTGTTACAAAGGTTGAGGGAGGAGAAGTTTATGCAAAGTTCTCCAAGTGTGAGTTTTGTCTCAGTTTAGTGGCATTCTTGGGACACGTGGTGTCCAGTGAGGGTATTCAGGTTGACCCAAAGAAGATAGAGGCGGTTCAGAGTTGGCCCAGACCGTCCTCAGCCACAGAGATCCGTAGTTTTTTTGGTTTGGCGGGCTATTATCGCCGGTTTGTTCAGGGATTATCATCTATCGCATCGCCCTTGACCAAGTTGACTTATAAGGGTGCTTCATTTGTTTGGTTGGACGAGTGTGAGGAGAGCTTTCAGAAGCTCAACACAGCTTTGACCACAACTCCAGTGTTGGTCTTGCCATCAGCTTCAGGTTCATATACAGTGTATTGTGATGCTTCGAGAGTAGGGATTGGTTGCGTATTGATGCAGGAGGGTAGAGTTATTGCATATGCTTCTTGTCAGTTGAAGACCCATAAGAAGAACTACCCCGTTCATGATTTGGAGTTGGCTTCCATAGTTCACGCATTGAAGATTTGGAGGCATTACTTATATGGCGTGTCCTGTGAGGTATTCACTGATCATCGCAGTCTTCAGCATTTGTTCAAGCAAAAGAATCTTAATTTGAGACAACGGGGATTGTTGGAGTTGCTTAAGGATTATGATATCACTATATTGTACCATCCAGGAAAGGCCAATGTGGTGGCCGATGCTTTGAGCCGAAAGGCAGTGAGTATGGGGAGTTTGGCATATATTCCAGTTGGGGAGAGACCTCTTGAGGTTGATGTTTAGGCTTTAGCCAATCGGTTCGTAAGGTTGGATATTTTAGAGCCCATTCGGGTGTTGGCTTGTGTGGTTTCTCGGTCTTCCCTATATGAGAGCATCAGAGAGCGCCAGTATGATGATCCACATTTGCTCATCCTTAGAGATAGAGTTCGGCATGATGATGCCAGAGATGTGACCATTGGATATGATACGGTATTGAGGTTGTAGGGACGGATTTGTGTGCCCAATGTGGATGGGCTTCGGGATTTTATTATGGAGGAGGCCCATAGCTCGCGGTATTCTATTCATCGCGAAGATGTATCAGGATCTTAGACAGCACTACTGGTGGCGGAGAATAAAGAAAGATATTATGGGATTTGTAGCTCGGTGTATCAATTGTCAGCAGGTGAAATGAGCATCAGAGACCGGGTGGCTTGCTTCAACAGATGGTTATTCTTGAGTGGAAGTGGGAGAGGTTTACTATGGATTTTGTAGTTGAACTCCCTTGGACTTTGAAGAAGTTCGATGCTATTTGGGTGATTGTGGATAGGCTGACCAAGTCCGCGCACTTTATTCCTATCTGTACTACTTATTCTTCAGAGCGGCTGGCAGAGATATATATTCGGGAGATTGTTCGGTTGCATGGTGTCCCAGTGTCCATCATTTTAGATCGAGGCACTTAGTTTACTTCCCAGTTTTGGAAGTCTGTTCAGAGAGAGTTGGGTACTCAGATGCACTTGAGCACAACTTTCCACCCTCAGACGGATGGGCAGTCCAAGCACACCATTCAGATACTGGAGGATATGCTACGCGCTTGTGTTATTGATTTCGAAGGGTCATGGGATCAGTTTCTACCGCTTACAGAGTTTTCTTACAACAACAACTACCATTCGAGTATTCAGATGGCTCCATATGAGGCTTTGTATGGGAGGCGGTGTAGATCTCTAGTTGGTTGGTTCGAGTCCAGTGAGGCTAGGCTATTGGGGATAGATTTGGTTCAGGATGCCTTAGATAAGGTGAAGGTGATACAGGAGAGACTCCGTACAGCGCAGTCGAGGCAGAAGAGTTACGCCGACAGGAAGGTTCGAGATGTGTCTTACATGGTTGGTGAGAAGGTCCTGTTGAAGGTTTCGCCCACGAAGGGTGTTATGAGATTCGGAAAGAAAGGGAAGTTGAGTCCGCAGTTTATTGGGCCTTTTGAGGTACTTCGGAGGATTGGGAGGTGGCTTATGAGCTTGCTTTGCCACCCAACTTGTCGAGTGTGCACCCAGTTTTGCATGTTTCTATGCTCCGGAAGTATATTGGAGATCCGTCTCATGTTCTGGATTTCAACACGGTTCAGTTAGAGGATGATTTGACTTATGATGTGGAGCCAACAACTATTTTGGAGTGTCAGGTTCAGAAGTTGAGATCAAAGGATATAACTTCAGTCAAGGTGCAGGGGAGAGGTCGGCCTGTGGAGGAGGCTACCTGGGAGACCGAACGGGAGATGCGGAGCAGATATCCTCACCTATTTGAGGCTTCAGGTATGTTTTCTTAACTCATTCGAGGACAAATGTTTGTTTAAGTTAGGTAGGATGTGACGACCCGGCCAGTCATCTCATGATTTGCCACTCCGTTTCCCCCATTTCTGCTTCTTTATGCTTCATTATCCATGTTTTGTGGTATCGAGTTGGTCGAATCGAGTCTAGAATGATTTTGGTAAGGTTTGAGACACTTAGTCTCTTTTAAGAAGGTTTAAGTTGGAAAAGTCAACCGGATGTTGACTTATGTGTTAGAGGGCTCGGATGTGAGTTCCGATGGTTTGGTTAGCTTCGGGCGGTGATTTGCGACTTAGGAGTGTGATCGGAATGGGTTTTGGAGGTCCGGAGTAGAACTAGGCTTGAATTGGCGAAGTTGATATTTTGGCGATTTCCGGTTGGTAGGTGAGATTTTGATCCGGGGGTAGGAATGGAATTCCGAGAGTTGCAGCAGTTTCGTCGTGTCATTTGGGATGTGTGTGCAAAATTTTAGGTCATTTGGACGTGGTTTGGTTGGGTATTTGATCGAAAACGTATTTCAAAAGGTTTTTAGAAACTTAGGCTTGAATCTGATGTGTTTTGGGTAATTTGATGTTGTTTGAGGTGTTTTGATGATTGTAGCAAGTTTGAATAAGGTTTTAGGATGTGTTGGTGCTTTTGGTTGAGGTCTCGGGGGCCTCAGGTGAGTTTCGGGTGGTCAATCGGACCATTTTGGAGTTGGAAAAAAATTACAGAAAATGGTTTCAGCTGTTGCAGGAATTTAACTCTTCGCGTTCGCGAGTGGGCCCTCGCGTTCGCGAAGAGTAAGCTGAGGAAGGTGAGAATTTGTCCTTCGCGTTCGCGAGTCAGGCTACGCATTCGCGAAGGAGCAGCTAGTTGGTGCATCGCGTTCACGGGATTAGGGTCACGTTCACATAGAAGGATTGGGTAGCTGAGCTTCTGGGAGAAATTGTTCTTCGCGTTCGCGGGGGCTTGGTCGCGATCGCGTAGAAGGAAAAATTGGTCAAGGCAAGTTGTGCTTCACGAACGCGAGGGTTTGACCGCGTTCGCGAAGAAGGAAATTTGGACCTGGGCAGAATGTTTTTAAGTCGTCTTGTCCGCGATTTTGAGCTTATTTTCACCCATAGTTGATCATTTTGAGAGCTTTTTGAAGGAGATTAAAGAGGGATTCAAGGAGAAACGTTTGGAGGTAAGAATTTCGGAACTAAAACTTGATTCTATTGTGAAATCTAACTAGAAAT
>NW_017673770.1:75828-76397 GCF_001879085.1 Nicotiana attenuata
TTCCATCACCTATTCCTCTTCTGGTGCAGCTTCATTTAACTCGTTTTACCAGCCCAATAGCTTCATCTTCATGTTCCTGCCTCTCAGGCGCATCTGCGGTGCATGGGTCGCACCTACGAGACCGCACGTGTGGATAATTGATCGCTTCTACGAAAATGACTAGGCACCGCTGGGGCCGCATCTGCGAGGAAATGACCCGCTCATGCGGAACCTCTTCTGCGGAAGATTTTCCACATCTGCGAGACTCGACCGCACCTGCGACCCACTGTGCGCACCTGCGGGTCCGCATCTGCGGCAAAAGAACTGCAGGTGCGGTTACACCAGAACTGGTGCAACAGTAGTGTTTTCCTAAGTTTAAACACCCTGGAACCAACCCGAAACTCACCCGAGCCCTCGGGGCTCCAAACCAAACATGCGTTCTAACCCAAAAACATCATATGAACTCATCCGTGCAATCAAATCACCAAAATAACCTCTGAAACAACGAATCAAACCTCAAAATCCATGAATTCCCTCAAACTTCTTAAAACATCAAATTTTCCATTTAAAGTCCGAATCACGTCAAATGA
>NW_017673770.1:81189-81435 GCF_001879085.1 Nicotiana attenuata
GCAGCTTTTGAAGAAATTTTGGACTTGCTGAATCACAACCAGAGGTAGACGAAGCTTACGAAGAAATGCTAGCTGAACTTGCGGAGGAAGCATCTTCGCCCGGAAGCGGTAATGAACAAGCTTCTTTTGCTCCACCACCAGCGGAACCTCCTCCGAACCTTGATGGATTTATGAAATTTTTAAAAGATACCATGTAAAATTAATATGTAACTTGTAATTTGGCACATCTTGATTAGTTTCTTTTTC
>NW_017673770.1:81717-101744 GCF_001879085.1 Nicotiana attenuata
CGAGGTAGAGGTCGCCTCGACGGGGGAGGCCAGGCCAGATATTATGCTCTTCCAGCCCGTACTGAGGCTATCGCCTACCGTACTCTGTCATTACAGGTACTATCTTGGTCTGTCACAGCGATGCATCGGTTCTATTCGATCCAGGCTCCACTTATTCTTATGTGTCTTCTTATTTTGCCCCACATTTGGGTGTACCTCGGGATTCTTTGAGTTCCCCAGTTTATTTTTCTACTCCTGTGGGAAATTCTCTTGTTGTGGATCGTGTTTACCGGTCATGTTTGGTTATTCTTGGTGGTTTTGAGACCAGAGCCGACTTATTATTGCTCAGCATGGTTGATTTTGATATTATCTTGGGCATGGACTGGTTGTCGCCCCATTATGCTATTCTTGATTGTCAAACCAAAACCGTGACACTGGCCATGCCAGGTGTACCGCGTATTGAGTGGAGGGGTGCCTTAGGTCACACTCCCAGTAGAGTTATTTCGTTCCTTAAGGCTCAGCGTATGGTTGAGAAAGGCTGTGATGCGTATTTAGCTTATGTGAGAGATGCCAGTATGGATACTCCTTCTGTTGATTCAGTCCCAGTAGTGCGGGATTTCCCTGATGTGTTTCCAGCTGATCTTCCGGGCATGCCACCCGATAGAGACATTGATTTTGGCATTGATCTGTTGCCGGGCACTCAGCCCATCTCTATCCCTCCGTACCGTATGACTCCTCCTGAGTAGAAGGAGTTGAAGGAGCAATTGCAGGAATTACTTGATAAGGGTTTCATTCGGCCCAGTGTATCGCCTTGGGGTGCTCCTGTATTATTTGTAAAGAAGAA
This sequence comes from Nicotiana attenuata, assembly GCF_001879085.1. Lineage (NCBI taxonomy): Eukaryota > Viridiplantae > Streptophyta > Magnoliopsida > Solanales > Solanaceae > Nicotiana > Nicotiana attenuata. The sequence continues at coordinate 82,541 of NW_017673770.1, forward strand.
GGATGGTTCTATGCGTATGTGTATTGATTACCGCCAGTTGAATAAGGTTACAATGAAGAACCGTTATCCTTTGCCTCGTATCGATGATCTGTTTGACCAGCTTCAGGGCGCACGGGTGTTTTCTAAGATTGATTTACGCTCAGTTTACCATTAGTTAAAGATTCGGGAGCCAGATATTCTGAAGACTGCCTTCAAGACTCGGTATGGTCATCACGAGTTCCTTGTTATGTCATTTGGGCTGACTAATGCCCCAGCAGCCTTCATGCATCTAATGCACAATGTTTTTCGGCCATATCTTGATTCGTTTGTGATCATTTTTATTAATGACATTCAGGTATACTCCCAGAGTCAGGAAGAGCATGAGCAGCACCTGAGGACAGTGCTCCAGACCTTGAGAGAAAAGAAGTTGTATGCTAAGTTCTCAAAATGTGAGTTTTGGTTGGATTCCGTGGCATTCTTGGGTCATGTGGTCTCGAGAGAGGGTATTCAGGTGGATCCGAAGAAAGTGGAGGCCGTGCAGAGTTGGCCCAGACCATCCTCAGCTATAGAGATCCGTAGTTTTCTTGGCTTGGCGGGTTATTACCGTCGATTTGTTCAGGGGTTTTCATCTATTGCAGCACCTATGACCAGACTGACCCAGAAGGGTGCTTCGTTCTAGTGGACGGACGAGTGTGAGGCGAGCTTTCAGAAGCTCAAGACAGCTTTGACTACAGCCCCAGTTTTGATATTGCCTACCGGTTCGGGGTCTTATACTGTCTATTGTGATGCCTCGAGAGTTGGCCTTGGAGCGGTATTGATGCAGGACGGTAGGGTGATTGCCTACGCATCCAGACCGTTGAAGATACATGAGAAGAATTATCCTGTCCATGATCTTGAGTTAGCTGCCATTGTTCATGCCTTGAAGATCTGGCGTCATTACTTGTACGGTGTGCCTTGTGAGATATACTGATCACCGGAGTTTGCAGCATCTGTTCAAGTAGAAGGACCTTAATTTGCGTCAGAGGAGATGGCTAGAGCTGCTGAAGGATTATGACATCACCATTTTGTATCACTCGAGTAAGGCCAATGTGGTAGCCGATGCCTTGAGCCGCCGGGCAGAGAGTTTGGGGAGTTTGGCTTATTTACCAGCAGCAGAGAAGCCTATGGCGATGGATGTTCAGGCTCTAGCCAGCCAGTTTGTGAGATTGGACCTTTCGGAGCCCAGTCGGGTTCTAGCTTGTGTGGTCTCTCGGTCTTCCTTGTTCGATCATATCAGAGAGCGGCAGTATGATGATCCCCATTTGCTTGTCCTCAAGGACAAAGTGTTGCATGGCGATGCTCGAGATTTGACCATTGGTGATGACGGAGTATTGAGGATGCAGGGTCGAGTTTGTGTACCCAATGTCGATGGGCTTCGAGAGTTGATTCTAGAGGAGGCCCACAGTTCGCGGTATTCCATTCATCCGGGTGCCGCGAAGATGTATCAGGATTTGAGGCAGCACTACTGGTGGAGGCGAATGAAGAAGGATATAGTTGGGTTTGTATCTCGGTGCCTTAATTGTCAGCAGGTGAAGTATGAGCACCAGAGACCGGGTGGATTGCTTCAGCAGATAGAGATTCCGGAGTGGAAGTGGGAGCGGATCACCATGGACTTTGTATCTGGACTCCCACGGACTTTGAAGAAGTTCGATGCCATTTGGGTTGTTGTGGATCGGCTGACCAAGTCCGCGCATTTCATCCCTGTGTGTACTACCTATTCCCCGGAGCAGTTGGCGGAGATTTATATCCGGGAGATTGTCCGTCTGCATGGTATTCCAGTTTCTATTATTTCAGACAGAGGTACTCAGTTCACATCGCGGTTCTGGAGAACCGTACAACAAGAGTTGTGTACTCGGGTGGAGTTGAGCACAGCATTTCACCCTCAAACGGACGGACAGTCCGAGCGCACTATTCAGATTCTTGAGGATATGCTACGTGCGTGCGTGATTGAGTTTGGAGGTTCTTGGGATCAGTTCTTGCCATTGGCGGAGTTTGCCTACAACAACAGCTATCAGTCCAGCATTCAGATGGCACCATACGAGGCCTTGTATGGTAGGCGATGTAGATCTCCGGTGGGTTGGTTCGAGCCGGGTGAGGCCAGATTGTTGGGCACAGATTTGGTTCAGGATGCTTTGGAGAGAGTCAAGGTGATTCAGGATAGATTCCGTACAGCCCAGTCCAGACATAAGAGTTACGCGGACCTGAATGTTCGTGATGTTTCCTATATGGTTGGATAGCAGGTTCTGCTTCGGGTTTCGCCTATGAAGGGCGTTATGAGATTTGCGAAGAAGGGGAAGTTGAGTCCAAGGTTTATTGGCCCTTTTGAGATAATGAGGCGTGTTGGGGAGGTTGCTTACGAGCTTGCCTTACCTTCCAGCTTGGCAGGAGTTCATCCGGTTTTTCATGTTTCGATGCTCCAGAGGTATCACGGTGTTCCGTCGCACGTGTTAGATTTCAGCTCAGTCCAGTTGGAAAAGGATCTATCTTATGTTGAGGAGCCAGTGGCGATATTGGACAGGCAGGTCTGGAAGCTGAGGTCAAAGAACATTGCATCAGTGAAGGTTCAGTGGCGGGGTCAGCCGATCGAGGAGGCGACCTGGGAGACCGAGCAGGATATGCGCAGCCAGTACCCTCATCTTTTCACTGCTTCAGGTATGTCTTTGTGCTCGTTCGAGGACGAACGAATGTTTAAGTGTGGGAGGATGTAACGATCCGGCCGGTCGTTTTTGGAATTTACGCCCCGATCCCCTATTAACTGCTCCCCCCAAGTTTATTTCTGCTATTTTGATTTGCCGGGATGTGCGGTTTTGATTTTCTGAAAGTTTTGGGACACTTAGTCCCTAAATGAGAGCTTAAGTGTTAGAAAATTGGTTGTAGTCGGAACAGTGTGAAGACGGACTCGGAATGGAAATTCGATGATTCCGTTAGCTCCGTTAGGTGATTTTCGGGGTTAGGAGCGTGATCGAAATGTGTTTTCGAGGTCCGTAGCTAATTTAGGCTTGAAATGCCGAAGGTTGAATTTTGGAAGATTTCCGGTTCGATAGTGAAATTTTGATCCGAGGGTCGGAATGGAATTCCGAGACTTGCAGTAGTTCCTTCATGTCATTTGGGATGTGTGTTCAAAATTTCAGGTTATTCCGAGATTGTTTTGGTTAGGTTTTTGATCGAAAGAGTATTTTGAGGAAATTTGGAGTTCTTAGGCTTAAATCCTTGATTAATTCGAGTTTCCGATGTTGTTTTAGGTGGTTTATTGATTGATACAAGTTTGAATGAGGTATTAGGTGTTATTGGTGCTTTTGGTTGAGGTCCCGGGGGCCTCGGGTGTGTTTCGGATGCTCAACGGGCCATTTTTGGAACTTAGGAAATTGCAGAAAAATAGTTGCAGCAGTCAGTTCTGGTTTCCTTCTTCGCGTTCGTGAAGAGGAGCAGGGGCTGGGGAAGAGTTTGGCCTTCGCGTTCGCGAGAGGGCCACTGCGTTCGTGAAGGGTCTAGGTAGTTGTGCTACACGTTCGCGACTGGTCCTCGCGTTCGCGTAAGAGGAATTGGCCCAACGGAGTTTGTGCATCGCGTTCGTGTGGTGTACATCGCGTTCCCGAAGAAGGAAAAAATGGTCAAAGTTATTTTGTGCTTCGCGAACGCGAGGCTTTGACTGCGTTCGCGAAGAAGAAATTTGACATCTGGACAGAATGTTTTAAAATGGGTCTTTCGCGAGTTTTAGCCTATTTTCCTCCATTGTTAGGCGATTTTGAAGCTTTTTGAAGTGGATTGAAGAGGGATTCAAGGGGAATCACTTGGAGGTAAAAATTTTGACTTCATAACTCGCTTTTATGTGATTAAAGACCTAATTAGTGATGAGAAATTTGGGAAAAATAGGTAATTAGGGCTCGAGTTTAAGAGGCCTTTAAATGAGGATTTGATGGGTCATTTGGACTCCGATTTTAGTGTTCTTGGTATGTACGAACTCGTGAGAGTGCGAGGTTTCTGAAAATATAAATTTCACCCGATTTCGAGAAGTTGGCCTGAGGGGCGTTTTGGTCATTTTACCTAATTTCGCGTCTTAGCTTAGAATTTAATGATAGAATCAGTTATTTGAAGTTTTATTTACATTATGAAATTGAATTGAATAGATTTGGGCCATTTGGAGTCGGATCGTGGCAAAGGTGTGGTTTCGAGTTGATTTTGAGCCGGTTCGAGGTAAGTGGCTTGTCTAACCTTGTGTGGGGGACCTTTCCCCTTAGGATTGATATCGTGGTAGTTGAAATGCCTCGTACGTGAGGTGACGAGCGTGTACTTGAGCTAATTGTTGAAAATCCGGTTTTCTTGAAGTATTTAAATTAAGTTCCTTCTCCTGTTTCATTATACTTGCGTATTTAACCCGTTGTTAGTTTAGAAAAGCATGTTTAGTTGACTTAATTGCCTATTTGCTTAAATTGCCTTAATTGCATTACGTGAAGCATGTTAGGCTAGACTTATCTGTTTACTTGGTACGAAATTTAGCATTTATTGAATTCTTGTTGTTGCGGTGTATTTACTTTGGGACTACGGAACGGTATTCCGGGAGATCCCCCAACACTTTTACTTTGGGACTACGGGACGGTATCCCGGGGGCTCCCCTGTATGTTTACTTTGGGACTACGGAATTGCATTCTGGGAGATCCCCCTGCACATTTATGAGTTGGACTACGGGACTGCACCCGGGAGATCCACTGGTGATGATATTTATATTTGGGGACTACAGGACGGTATCTTGGGAGATCCCCGGTTGTTATCTTGGAGCTGAGTTGTGTTCTTTTACTGTATTTTTACTTGCCTTGTAATAGTTGTTGCTGTCCTTCATATCTTGTGTTATTTAATTACAATGTTATTTCACATTGTTAAACCTTATATCTTATTTAACCTCAGTAGGGCCCTGACTTTCCTCGTCACTACCCAACCGAGGTTAGGCTTGGCACTTACTGAGTATCGCTGTGGTGTACTCATGCCCTTTCTACGTATGTTTTCCATGTGCAGACCCAGGTACTTCTGCACAGGCTTACCATCCTTGAGGCAGGGAGCTCTTTTGGAGACTTCGAGGTACATTTGCCGCGTCCGCAGATCGAAGAGTCTCCATCCTTATTCTATCGTGTAGTATTAGCCCTTCTATCATACTTGTTGATGTAGACATTCTGGAGTTAGAGCGTTTTTACTATATTTCTCTCAGCTTGTGTTCCCGTGAATTTCCGAGTTTTGGGATAGTGATGTAGAAGTTTGAGATATTGTGCTGTATTTGCCGAGCGGCATTCTTTATACCGTTCCTTTAGTTATTTTGGTTTTTGATTTATACTTCCGCAAGTTTCGATTTGTTTTTCCGCACTTGTTAGGCTTACCTAGTCGTAGAGACTAGGTGCCATCACGGCAGTTCACGGAGGGCGAACTGGGGTCGTGACAGTTACTCACTGCACCTTGTGTGCAGATCCAGGCATTTCTAGACGCGGTAGTGAGTGTTGATTGTTCAGTTGCAGATCCATCGGAGTTAGCAAGGTAACTGCCTGGCGATCGCAGCCCTGCTTTCCCTCCCTCTTTATTTTCCCTTAGTTGTATTCAGTTATTTCCAGACTATGTTAGTCTTGATTTTTTCATACGGTTGTAGTAGATGCTCATGACTAGTGATACCCCGATGTCGGGCTTTCTTTTCCGCACTTTTGTTTTGATTTGAACTCCTTATGAAGGTTTTATATTAAATAGCATTGAAACTATCTTTGAAATGAAAAATATCAGTTCGTTTTTATTATGTGTCGGCTTGCCTAGTACTATGATAGGCGCCATCACGACAAGGTTAGTTTTTGTTTGTGACAATAAGTATCTGGATCATCAAACAAAGCTTGTTCTAGTACTGGAGGCAATCGATTTGAAGATTTCGTCAACCAGGTCTTTGAAGTTATTGAATTGGATAGAGACAAGTTTGAAGCAATGATATGGTTTGATATCAACCTGGGAACAAGCAAAGGAATGCTTGTATCCAAAGATTTAGATCTTCACAGATGTATATAGTTACTAAAAAGTCATTTACTTTTCAAGGGTTGTCGTTCCATTGTTGATGTTTCGGAAAGAGTTTATGGCTCTACAAGCACCTTTGAACATGTCAATATAGAAACTCAACAAGACAATCAAGACAAATGCCAACAGATAATGGAAAAAGATGTGGTTGAACCTGAACCAATAATTGAAAAGGTATTTCAAACATTTAATTATATTCAAGTGGAAGGACAAAGCATTATAGAGATTGACATCCAAAAAGCTTTGGGTATTCAAGTCTTAGAAAGTGCACCAGTAATAGAAGAAGTTGCTGAAAAATACTCTACTCAACTAACTAGACGAAGCTCAAACCAACTACAATATTAAGAGAAAATGCTTCGTTGGATGAAATAAAAGGGGAATCAATATTTGACAAAGAGAAGAGTATAATAAACTATTTTTCGAATATAGCAATTAAAGGACATTTTGAATTCAAGGTTGTTAGATCAAGCTCAAACAATATATTCTTTGAAATGCAATGATGAAAAGTGTGGGTGTAGTGTGCGTGCTTTCAGAATTAAAGATTCAACACTATCTTGGATTGAGAAAAATCATGACTGCTCAATTAACACTATGAAAGCTGATCAAAGGCATGCAACTTCAAAGTTGATTAGTGGTTACATTATTTACAATCTTCGAGACCCAAGGTTTGAAGTTACACCAGCCTTTGTCGTGGAAGAAATGCAAAAATTGCATGGACTATACATTGGTTATCACAAGGCGTGGTGTGCTATTCAACGTGCTTCATCGTTAATAAGAGGAACTCCTGAAGAGAATTATGAATTGTTGTCTTGATACTTGTACATGATGAAAAGTAAAAACCCGAGAACATATAGATGACAACAATAGGTAAACAATCAAAAATAGTTTATTAGTCTATTTTAAACTTTAGTACATGGTGTCCTTAACTTTGATGGATGCAGTGTAAATGTTAAGGACATGGTGTCCTTAACTTTGATGTGTGCATTTGTAAATATTAAGGACATGGTGTCCTAACTTTGATGTGTGCAGTGTAAATGTTAAGGACATGGTGTCCTTAACTTTGATGTGTGCATTGTAAATGTTAAGGATATGATGTCCTTAATTTTGATGTGTGTAGTGTAAATATTAAGGACATGGTGTCCTTAAATTTGATGTGTGCATTGTAAATATTAAGGTCATGGTGTCCTTAACTTTGATGTGTGCATTGTAAATGTTAAGGACATGGTGTTCTTAACTTCGATGTATGCAGTGTAAATGTTAAGAGATATGGTGTCCTGTATTTTCACCTTCTGTTGTTAGATTATATTTTTAGGTTTCATTACATGTTTTATGCATATGGATCATCAATTGTAACGACCCGACCGGTCGTTTTGAGCCCTAGCGCGTCGTTCAGCAGTCTGAGGCCATGAGCAGCTTCATTTCAGGTATTATGACTTGTACCCATGGTCGGAATTAAATTCCGGGAAGTTCAGAGTTGATTTGGAAAGAGAATTCTCATTTCGGAAGCTTAAAGTTGAAAGAATTAACTAGGATTGGATTTTTGAGTAAACGACCTCGGAATCGGGATCCGAAGGTTCCAGCAGGTTCGTATGATGATTTCGGACTTGGGTGTATGCCCGGATCGGGTTTTGGATGACCCGGGGCGTTTTGGCGCCTATTGTGGAAAGTAGCATTTTGAAAGAAATTTTATAAGTTTGGGTTGAAGCGCATTTCAGTGATATCGATGTCCGTTTGGGATTCTGAGTCTGGGAGCAGCTCCGTATGGTGATTCTGGAGTTGGGAGCGCGATCGGAAGTGAATTCGGAGGTCCGTAGGTCATTTTGGAGCCATTTGGCAAAAGATAGAAATTTGAAGGTTTTTGAGAAGTTTGACCGGAAGTGGACTTCTTGATATCGGGGTCGGAATCCGATTCCGAAAATTGGAGTAGGTCCGTAATATCGAATATGACTTGTGTGCAAAATTTGAGGTCAATCGGACGTGATTTGATAGGTTTAAGCATCGAAAGTAGAAGTTCGAAGCTCTAAAGTTCATATTATATTATTTCTTAGAAATTGCTCATGTACTTGTGACACCGGGTTCTGGGATGTATTTGGGTTTATTCATAAACTTTAAAGGTTGTTAAATGTTTCATTATTTATTCGGAGGAACTTACTATGTATTGTTTTAAATGTATAAAAGAAGTATTTTCGGAAATATTTAAATGAGAATTTGATTAAGTAGTTTGATTGGCTTGCCTGACAGCGATGTCCGGCGCCACCACGACCCTTAGTGGATTTGGGGTCGTGACAACATGGTATCAGAGCACTAGGTTCCTAGGGTCTCACGAGTCATGAGCAAGTCTAGTAGAGTATCACGGATCGGTACAGAGACGTCTGTACTTATCCTCGGGAGGCTGCAGGACTGTTAGGAGTACTTCCCTTCTTGATTCCTTATTATGCGATCTTTGGAGGCGTATGCCTTTAATTCATCCCTACTCAATCCTACGCGACGCGAACCGCTAGTTATAAATCGAGAATTGAAGAATTGAAATGGTACTATCGATGTGGTGCGGGACGTTTTTCCCTGTGTAGCTGTCTGAGCTATTACTGTCGCCTAGTGGGAGGACGTTCTGTCGTTTCAGCTCAGTAGCGGTACTTTCGAGAGCTCTGAGGCTAGCCACAAGTTGCCATGTTACTATAAACGATTGTTCATTGATGTGATGATAGGATGTTTGCCTACGTATCGGGGCAGTGAATGACTTAAGGGAGGTTTACTCAATGCATAATCAAGAGATTCAGTATTTTATTTCCGGCAGGGGAAAGGAAATCGGACTAAGAATGGTCGGATGTGGGCTGGTGGAGTAATGAGACTTGGTATTTGCAAGCGTGGTGGAGCTTTCTTCTATGATGGGGTGTCGTTGTCCTAATTGAACATACTAAGTTTGTCGGTGTTATGATCTTCTACAATTTGCCCTTGGGGTAAGCTATTGTGAATTAATATTGGAAATGCGGCTGCCAGATATCGCAGGGTGCGGTAGTTCAGGATTGAATCAATGTTTCTAATGTCCATGTTATGAGGAAGATGATCTTCGGAAATGTTTAAAGTTATCAGCAAATATGGGTCCAAGTGCCACAGAGATAGATCTCATTTAAGGCAACAACTGAGCAGCAAAGGATGAGGAAGGTCATGTGGAGAGTGTCAAGTGGTGGTTAGAATTTCTAGAAGGCCAGGCATAAGAAGCAAAGGTCGAGTAGTCGACTAAAGGGGTGAGTTTCGCCAAAGTGGGAGAGTTTGGAGTGATTTGGGGATTCTAGTGATTGGTGATTTGGGCCTTCAGATTAATCTAAAGTATGAGCTATTATGCGGTATGAGATTTGGTATAACCGAAAGGAGCTACTAGAAATGAAGAAGGATAAAACCTAACTTTGAATTGGAAAGATGTTTCCGCACACTTAATTGATGTTCACGAGGAGTGAAGGGACTGGTGCAGCTAGAGAGTGAGCTCAGACTTAGGATGGGTCATTGATGCCGCAGTAATTGTACCCCGTGCAGCAACGTTGGAAGATGTCGGAGAGTGTGTTCCACAGGGGGGTTATTCCCTGTGAGCAGGTTAGCGGTCGCGTGGTTGGCGAAGCTTCTGCAAAGTATCCTATTGGTGATACCGCAAAGGGGATCGGTCGTGCGAATGTGGTTGATGATTCAGAGTATAAAGAGGGGGTTTTATAGAAAGATCCCGAGGAATTTTGCGGTCGATTACGCATGGTCATGTCAATAAGAGATAGGGAATCCTAGTGAATTTCAGAGTTATGTAATAGTAGCTTCAAGCTAAGTGGGAGGGTCCCATCGCCTACGATTGGGTTGTATGGTTATCTACTTGCGAGGTTTCGGGTTATTAGCATATTGATGAGCTATTCTAGCTGTAGAAAAAGAACATAAGTGGTAAATTGAGCAAAGGAATTGTTAAGGTGTGCTATGGTTGGCCTTATTGGCCCATGTTCAGACTTGGGGAAGGATTCAGGATTGTGCTTTGTAAAGATGCGGGTTTCAAGGGAATGATTCTGCCAGGTGCTTCACCAAAGGGGTATTCATGTGCTAGAAGATTTATGGAATTGATTATATTCAGGGCCAAGTCAGAGCGGGTGGCTCTCAACAACGGTCCTAGTGAATTCAAAAGATAAAGTGTGATGCCTAATGATTTCGAGCCTATAGGTACGGTTAAGAATCAAGCTTGATAGAAGCCTATGAGAAGAGGCCCAGAATGTTCTATGATGTTTTGACTTGCGATGTAGCAATTGGGAGGTACGAAATGGTACGTGGGATTTGAGACAGCAAGGTTGCGTGATTCAGGGTCACTCGGGAAGAGTGCGGATGGAGTGTGTTAAGTATTCAATGGGGTTATCATTGTTTCTATGGCAATCAAGGGCAAGTTGGAAGAAGAGGGATCGGTCAGCCACAGTTGAGTTGGCGTATTGGTGGTAGAGGTCAATTCCTTCAGCGTGATCAAGTTATGCATGTGATTTGTGGAGGTACGTGTGAGGCTTGTCGGTCGTTGTAATTAATGTTGTTCAGAAGCATTCCTCTGTTATGGCTTGTTATGTGTAGGCAGATCCCGGAAGGGCTATGATGGCTTAGACCACTACTTAGATGTTTGCCTATACTACGGTTATGAGAATTTACCTGTGTGTTGCTATAGTTCTCCTGAAGTGAGTCCAATGAAAAGCTTTTATAGGCACGTTGGGTGCAGTGAGTGGTATGGAATTTGAAGTGAGGATCAAGGTTGCAGTTCGGTGCTGACAAGGATGTAACGAGCTCGGATGAGCAGGAAAGGAGTTTCGATGTTTAAGGTGAGTTGGTTTGTCATCAGCGTCACCTGAGATTGGTGTTTGGTAAAAAGGGCTTTGCATCTTGGTTAATGATTCTTGATCGCTTTTCAGCGTTAGTGCGGCCGGTGGTTTGAAGGTACGACCCGGTTATTTGTTACGGTAGGTTATGGGAGTGTGACCCGCGGGAAGATTGTATAAGTGTGGCATGTAGTCACTTGATTGATTAAAGATTTAAACCAAGTATGAGGATTGTGCTAATATCATTATTGAGAATTTATGCCTGGAGGGCACTCTGTTTATTGGGTTATGGACTGTGGAAGTTCGCTCCGGTTATGAGGGTTGTTCTTATGTGTTATGAGAAAAGGGGAGTTATTATGGACCTTTGAAAGGTTATTAGCCTAGTTGGTGCAATCAAAAATCGGCTTGAGATCAGTGGATTGATTTAAATGTGAACAGGGGCTTTATATCAGGCCAGAAGTGTTCATCTCAGCAATACGCTCCTTATGGAAGGGAGTCGGGGTGTTATTTCGTTGTCAGCTATTTCATGTAATGATGTATTGCGTCGTGCGAGTTGTGAGACGGCTTGGTGAATTTCTTATGTGTTGAGGTTCCACATAGAGATGAGGTTATATGAGCAGGATGGCTCTTGAGATTCAGATCATATATCGCACTTCAGTTGTGCTCGAGTTTGTGGATCATAGCGTTATATGTCTCCCCAGGGAATGGTATTATACACTTAGCGTGTTTATGACTGATATTCAGTATTTTGTTGTAATGAGCAATTTAGCTCGATGTACATCTCCTTATGTGAGTTCCATGTGTGGATCGGTGGCACGCCGCCATGGGTATGTTATTTGGATCGGGTGGCACGCCGCCATGGTTACGTTGTGTGGATCGGGTGGCATGCCGCCATGGTTATGATTGCTCGGATCGGGTTGCGCGCCGCAACAGTGTGATGTTCAGTACAGTTCCCCATATCTGTCTATTGTGTTCTGTTTCCTATTTTCTGAAGGAAGCTCATATTAGTTGTGCGCCCGCGTCGCATGTATGATTCGCGAATGGGGTAATTGAAATTCCTTTTTAGAGTTCATTTTCCTTTTTGTATCGCATTCTAATTGGTAGCCTATTGGCACATTGTGGCATCATATGAGACTTTTGGTCATGTCGGGGTTGCTTATTGCCTGAGCAGTTCGTATTGGGTGAGACGAGATTGTTGGATTTAGGATCAGTGCAATCTGATTACGTGAAATATATTAAGGAGCAAAGATCATTATTTGGTTCGGAATGAGGTAATGTTTCTTGTCAGAAGTATAGACTCAATGATTGGTTGACTCGGTAGTTGATTATGAATTTTTGCACATCTCTTCCGTTGTGGCGGCATTGTAAGAGTTAGAGTAAGACCTGTGTATGTCATGGGGTGCAATGGAAGCATCAGATTCGTGGAATTTTGACTAAGTTGATCAGAAAATGTTATTGTGGTCCGGCGAGTAAAGTGATGCTAGGTGTGAATTCAGCAAAGTTATGCAGTCATGTTTGGGTACATCGTGTAGTGATTGATATGGTGATCTTATGTTGGAAACAGGTCGGGCATAGAATTGCGGATGTTGGAATTGGGCTCTAAGGCTTATTTGCTTGAATAAAAAGGAATATCTTCATAATTGATTGAGCTGATGTGCTCAACTGAGTTGTGGTAGCACGGGAAGGTGCATGAGAAGTTAAACAGTGATTTCAGACTACTTCAGTGTAGTTCTCAGCACGTTCGAGGACGAACGTATGTTTAAGTGGGAGAGAACGTAATTTGACCCTAGCGCGTCGTTCAGCAGTCTGAGGCCATGAGCAGCTTCATTTCAGGTATTATGACTTGTACGCATGGTCGGAATTAAATTCCGGGAAGTTCGAAGTTGATTTGGAAACAGAATTCTCATTTCAGAAGCTTAAAGTTGAAAGAATTAACTAGGATTGGATTTTTGAGTAAACGACCTCGGAATCGGTATCCGAAGGTTCCAGCAGGTTCGTATGATGATTTTGGACTTGGGCGTATGCCCGGATCGGGTTTTGGATGACCCGGGGGCATTTTGGCGCCTATTGTGGAAAGTAGCATTTTGAAAGAAATTTCATAAGTTTGGGTTGAAGTGCATTTCAGTGATATCGATGTCCGTTTGGGATTCCGAGTCTGGGAGCAGCTCCGTATGGTGATTCTGGAGTTGGGAGCGCGATCGAAGTGAATTCGGAGGTCCGTAGGTCATTTTGGAGCCATTTGGCTAAAGATAGAAATTTGAAGGTTTTTGAGAAGTTTGACCGGAAGTGGACTTTTTCATATCGGGGTCGGAATCCGATTCCGAAAGTTGGAGTAGGTTCGTAATGTCAAATATGACTTGTGTGCAAAATTTGAGGTCAATTGGATGTGATTTGATAGGTTTAAACATCGAAAGTAGAAGTTGGAAGTTCATAAAGCTTGGATTGGGGGTTGAATCATGATTTTAGCGTTGTTTGATGTGATTTGAGGCCTCGAGCAAGTCCGTAATGTGTTTTGGGATTGGTTGGTATGATTAATTGGGGTCCCGGGGGGCCCCGGGTGGATTCCGGGTGGTTAACGGATTGAAAATGGGATTTTTGGACAGCTGAAGGATCTGGTTGCTGGTATTTTCGCTTCTGCGGTGGGTTGACCGCAAAAGCGGTCCCGCAGAAGCGGAAAGGGAGCCGCAGAAACGGATTTTGGCCAAAGGCTTGAGGACCGCAGATGCGGTCAAGGTTCCGCAGAAGCGGGACCGCATCTGCGGAGAGGGGGTCGCAGAAGCGGAAGCTGGGGAGGCCAGGGAGGACTGCAGAAGCGGCCTGGTGACCGCACCTGCGGAACCGCAGAAGCGGACCAGGGTCCGCAGATGCGAAAAATGCTGGGCAGTAGGCTTGTTTTAAATCGTGATTTGGAGTTCATTTCTCTCATTTTTCAAGGCTTGGGCGATTTTGGGGAGCTTCAAAGAGGGGATTTTCGTCATCTATGTTAAGGTAAGTTATCCCCACCTATTTTTGAGTTGAATACATCAATTATGTATGGATTTAGGCTTGGGAAATTGTAGAAAATGGAGGTTTTTGGTGGAAACCTAGAAAATTATATTCTTGGAATTTAGCCACGAATTTGAGCATGGAATTAGGAGTAAATTATATAATTGAGCTAGTGAAGCCATAGGTAAACTTAATGTTCGAAAATTTTTGGATTCCGGGCACGTGGGCCCGAGGGCGTTTTGGTCAACTTTTTAATCGGAGTTAGGAATTACTATAAATTAGTTTGGTATGAATATTTGAGTATATATTAATGGATTTGTACAATCATTGGCTAGTTTTGGAGCATTGTGCGTTGGTGCAAGTCTTTGGAGGAATGTAGAATGCCGGTTATGAGTCTTCGGAGCGAGGTGAGTCTCCTTTCTAACCTTGTGAGGGGGAAATGTCCCCATAGGTGAATTATTTGGCTACGTGCTCCTATTTGTGGGGGCTACGTACGCACGAGGTGACGAGAGTCCGTGCGTAGCTACTATTATACTATAGTCCGGGTAGTCTAGGACCCAAAAGCATGAATACTTGGATTATTTGTAAACTCTTTGATAGTTTAAATTGCTTATATCACATGGAATTTGTAAATGAATTTCTAAATAGATTTAACCTTACTTCTTAAAGGTTGTTAAAAGAGAGTTGAATATATCTTGATAGACACTCCCTGATAAGTTCTTACTTGATTGACTGAGCATGTATCTCTATGTGTACCTGCGTCGCATGTATGATTCGCGAGCAGGGTATGTGTTTATTTCATGTTGACCGCGTCGCATGATTAATTCGCGAGCAGGGAAATAGATGCATCTATAGGCGCGCCATCGACCCTCGGCAAGTGCACATTTATTTTCTGTTGGATCGGGCCGTCGCCTCGGTATGACTTGCGCATGATATTCTTTGTATATTGATGCATGAGGAATGTTAAATGATGAAATTTTCCCTTCGTGGCTTGATATAAATTGATAAGATAAAGGAGAGTAAATCTTGAAAATCTTTGTTAATTGTTAAAAAGGTGTTTACCTGTTTTACAACTTTATGAAATAGAACATGCTATATGAATCCATAATTTCCTCACACATTTAGTGTATTATTATTGGACCGCTAGTGAGTGTCCAGGTTGACCATCTCGTCTCTACCCCTTCGAGGTTAGGCGGGATACTCACTGAGTACACGTTGACTACGTACTCATACTACACTTCTGTGCATTTTTGTTGCACAGGTATATGTTACCTTAGATAGCAGCACGGATGATTCGGGGACTAGGTGAGTTGCAGTATGTGAGGCGGCCCGCAGTTTGTAAAGTCCCTTCTAGTAAATTGTATTTTCTTTCTGTCCATTGTATTCCGGACGGATGTTGTATTGTATTTGATATCCTTATCAGTAGACGCTCATGCACTTGTGACACCGAGTTCTGGGATGGTTTTGAAATGTTTTGTATTGATTGCTATTATTTAATTTGAAATGAAGCAACTACTTTTGTACTTAGGAAATTTAAAGGAAAAATCTTGGTCTTTTCAAAAATTGTTAAAATTGGAGTTTAATTATGTATTTAGTTGGCTTGCCTGACAACGGTGTCCGGCGCCATCACGACCCATAGTGGATTTGGGGTCGTGACAACATGGTATCAGAGCACTAGGTTCCTAGGGTCTCACGAGTCATGAGCAAGTCTAGTAGAGTCCCGCGGATCGGTACGGAGACGTCTATACTTATCCTCGGGAGGCTGCAGGACTGTAGGAGTACTTCCCTTCTTGATTCCTTATCGTGCGATTTGATCCTTCATGTGAGGCTTATGCCTTTGTTTCTTTCCTCTCAATCCTATGCGATGCGAACCGCTTGTCATAAATCGAATTGAGGAACCGTAATGGTACTACAGACGTGATACGGGATGTTTCTTCCGGTATAGCTGATCAGATTATTGTCGTCGCTTTATGGAAGAATATTTTATTGTTTCAGCCTAGTAGCGGTATTTTTGAGGGCTTTGAGGCTAGGCACAAGTTGTCGCGACGCTTATAAATGACTATTCCGCAGTAGTAATATGATGGTGGGGTGTTGCCCACGTGTCAGGGCAGTGAATGATTTCAAGGGAGGTTTACTCAGTGCATAATCAAGAGATTCAATATTTTATTCCCGGCAGGGGGAAAGGCAATCGAACTAAGAAGGGTCTGATGTGGACTGGTGGAAGTAATGAGACTTGGTAATTGCAAACGTGGTGGATTTTTTCTTCTATGTTGCGGTGTTGTTGTCCTAATTGGGCGTATTAAGTTTGTCGATGTTATGATCTTCTACAATTCGCGTTGAGGCAAGGTATAGGGAAATAGTATCGGAGATAGAACTATCAGATATCGCAGGATGCAGTGGTTCGGGATTGAATTAGTATTTCTATTGTTAACGGTCCGAGAAAGATGACCTTCGGAAAGGTTTAGAGTTAGTAGTAAATTGAGGATTCATGTTCCATGAAGATAAATCTTATTAGGGCAGCAACTGAGCAGCAAAGGATAGGAAAGGCATGTGTGAAGTGTCAGGCGGAGTTTAAATTGCTAAAAGGCCAAGTATATGAAGCAAAGGTTGAGTAGTCTATTAAGGGGATGAGTTCCGCCAAAGTGGGAGAGTGGCGGAGATGTATATGGGCTTGCAGTGGAAGGACCACGTACCTTAAGGAGAGTTTGGAGTGATTTGATAATATTAGTGATCGGTGATTGGGGTCTACGGATTCAATTTGAAGTGGGGGTTCTTGTGTGGCCGGAGGTTTAATATAACGGAAAGGAGTCGCTTAAATAAAGAAGGATGCAACATGGCTTTGAATTTGGAGGATGTTGTCGCACATTTCAATGATGTCCACAAGGGGTAAAATAGACCTGTGCAACTGGAGTGTGAGCTTAGACTCAAGAAGGGTCATTGATGTCGTAGTAATTGTACTCTATGCAGCCGTGTTGGAAGATGCTGGGGAGAGCCTTCTATAGGTGGGTTAGCCAAGTGAGCAGATTAGCAGTCGCGTGGTTGGCGAGGCTTCTGCGAAGAATCTTATCGGGTATGTAGCGAAAGGATCGATCGTGCGAATGTGGTTGATGATTTAGAGTATAAGAAGGGGGTTTTACAGAGAGATCTCGAGAATTTTGGCGGTTGATTGTGCAAGGTTATGTCAATAAGAAATAAAAAGGACGAGTGAATTCCAGAGTTGTGAAATAATGGCTTCACACTAAGTGGGAGAGTCCCACCGCTTATGATGGGGTTGCAGAGTTAACTACTTACTAAGTTTCTTGTTACTAAGCATATTGGTGGGCTATTTCAGCTACGGGGAAAGACCATAAGCGGTAACCTGGGCAAACGAATTATTGAAGGTAGGATATCGTTGGCCTTATTGGACCATGTTCAGACTTGGGGAAAAGATTCAGGGCTTTGCTTTATATATATATGCGGGTTCCAAGGGAAGTGATTCGGCGGGTTCTTCGCCAAAGGGATACTCATGTGATAGGAGACTCATGGAATTGATTATATTCGAGGCCAAGTCACAGCGGGTGGCTCTCAGCAGCGGTCCTAGTGAAAGTTCAAAGGATGAAGTATGATGTTTAATGATTTCGAGCCTATAGGTGCAGTTGAGAATCAAGCTTTTGCAGCAGCTTACGAATGGAGACTCAGAACGTTCTATGATATTTTAACTTGAGATGTAGCATTTGAGGGATATGAAATGGTTCGTGGGATTTGAGACAGCATGGTCTCGTGATTCGAGGTCGCTCAGGATGAGTGCAGAGGGAGTATGTTATGTGTTGGAAGAAATCAGTAATATCTTTAAGGCAATCAAGGATAAATTGGAAGAAGGTAGTTGAATGGCCATAGCTGAATTTGGCATATTGGTGTTGGCAGTCAATTTCTTCAACGGGATCGAGCTATGTAAGTGATTGTGATGGGCTTATCAGGCTTGACAGCCGCCGTAATTGATGATATTCAGAAGCATTCTTCTGTTATGGCTTGTTGTGTGGAAGCAGATTCTGGAAGGGCTATGGTGGCTTAGACCACTACTTAGAGATTTGCATATTCTACGGTTATGAAAAATTCGCCTGTGTGATGCTATGGTACTCCGAAAGTGAGTTAAGTAGAAGGTTCTTATACGATGAAGAGTTAAAATGTTAATGTTAAAATCGTGTTCAATCGTATGTTGGCACATTGGGTGCAGTGAGTAGCATGGAAATTCGAAGTGAGGATCAAGGGTGCGGCTTGGTGCTGGTAAGGATATCACGAGCTCGGATGAGCAGGGAAGGAGCTTCGGTGTTTGAAGTAAATCGGCATTGTCTTCAGCGTCACCTGAGATTGGTGTTCTGTAAAGAGGGCTTGTATCATGGTTAATGATTCTTGATCGCTTTTCAGCGTTAGTACGGTCAGTGGGTTGGAGGTAAGACCAAATAAATTGTTATGGTAGATTGTGGGGGAGTGTCCCACAGGAAGGTTTCATAAATATGGCACGAAGTCACTTGATTGATTTAAGATCTAGACTAAGTATGGAAATTCGGGATGATATCGATAAGTTGAGAATATGTGCCTGGAGGGCACTCGGATTCTGAGTTGTGGACTACGGATGAGTACTCCGGCTATGATGGTTGTCCTTTTGTGTTACGAGAAGAGGAAATTCGTATGGACCCTTGAAAGGTTATTGGCTTAGTTGGTTCGATCAGGATCGACTTGAGGTCGGTGGATGGATGTAAACGAGAATTTGGGCCCTGTGTCAGGCCAGTTGTGTTCATTTCAGCAATGCGCCCCTTATGTGGGAGCAGTCAGGGTGTTATTTCATTGGCAGATATATTTCATGAAGTGATGCGTTGCGCCGTGCGAGTTGTGAGACGGCTTGAGAAATTGCTTATGCATTGAGAATCCATGTAGAAATGATGTATTATGAGCGAGATGGCTCTTGAGATTCAGTTTGTATATCGCACCCCAGTTGTTCTTGAGTTTGGTAGCTTATGACGCTATATGTTCCCTCAGGGATGATATTATGCACTTAGCATGTTTATGACCGATATTCGGTATTATGGTTGTAATGAGCAAATTTCGCTCGGTGGGCAATCTCCTTATGGGAGATCTATGATATTTGAGTCGGGTGGTACACCGCATCAGTGTGATGTTGAGCACAGTTCCCCATATCCGTTTATTTGTGTTTGTTTCCTATTTTCTGAAGGTGCTCATATTAGCTGTGCGCCCGTGTCGCATGCTTGATTCGCGTAGCGGGGTAGTTGAAATCCTTTTCAGAGTTTCATTTTCCTTTTGTATTCGCTATTCTAATAGGCTAGCCTATTGGCACATTGTGGCATCAC
>NW_017673770.1:101809-113151 GCF_001879085.1 Nicotiana attenuata
TTTACCGTGTATTTGACTGAAACTTAGTTTATTGTTATCATGATTTGGGCTTATTGCCATATTTGGGCTTTGTGCCAATTATCTGAACCCTTCGGGGATTTGTATCACTGTTTCCTCACTATTTTGATATACTACTTGAACTCAGTCCTGTTGATTATACTGTTTTACAAACTCAGCCGCTTTAATTGAACTTTAAGACTTAAATGATATTTCCACTGTTGTTTGGGCTGAGCTCTACTAGTTTTATTGATGCCTGAGGGGCTTATGATGTTTTCTGGGCTGAGTGAGGCCGAGGGCCATATGTGAGGAGGCTTTCAGGCCTCGAGTGTGATGTGAGGAGGCTTTCAGGCCTCGAGTGTGATGTGAGGAGGCTTTCAGGCCTTGTGAGTGATGTGAGAAGGCTTTCAGGCCTTATGTTATATGCCACGAGGTGGCTTGATATTGCGCTTGGGCCGTAAGGGGCCCCTCCCGGAGTCTGCACACCCCCAGTGAGCGCCGTCGACGATATATGGATCGGGCTGCACGCCGCAGCGAGATGTGGATCGGGCTGCACGCCGCAGCGGTTACTATATGATACTGTTTTGAGAGTGATCTGAGAGAGAGAGCCCGAGGGGCTGAGAGTGTTTCTGAGAGTGAGCCCGAGGGGCTGGTACTGTTTTGAGATATTGCCCGAGGGGCGAACTTTTATGTGCTCATCTTGCATATTTACTTGCCTTTTTACCTGTTATACTGCGGTATTTGTGCCCGAGGGGCGGATTTTTCTGTGCTTATCAGCACTAACTGTTTTGAAATCGTTTCGTAACTGTTGAAAAGATCATTTTCAAAAGAGATTTAAACTGAGCCAATATATTTCTAAAGATTTCACAGCTTCACTGTTTTCTCAAAGGATTGTACCCTGCTTCTATACAGCATGTTGGTTGCTTTGCGTGATTTCTTACTGCTCAGTTATTATTTACCTTTATTACTCACTGAGTTGGAGTACTCACTTTACTCCATGTACCTCGTGTGCAGTTGCGGGTATTTATTCACCCGGTACCGGATATTGGCTGTTTGGAGGCAGAGCTGTAGTAGTTTAGCGAGGTGACTGCCAGCGTTCGCAGCACCGTTTCTTTCTATGTTATTCATTATTCCTGTTCAGTGTATTTCTAGACTTGTAAATGTAATTACATTCTTATAGATGCTCGTGACTTGTGACACCCGGTTAGGGCTGTGGTGGGTTGTATTTCCGATAATTAATACTATTAAGTCATATTTAAGTTGTTTAATTATGTTTAACTACTTTTGAAAAGACGAGTTGGGTTAGTTGGCTGGCCTCGTCTTCACGAGAGGCGCCATCACGACCAGTGCGGGGTTTGAGTCGTGACAAGTTGGTATCAGAGCCTAGGTTACTAGGTCTCACGAGTCATGAGCAGGTTTAGTAGAGTCTCGCGGATCGGTACGGAGACGTCTGTATTTATCCTCGAGAGGCTGCAGAACCTTAGGAAAACTTCACATTCTTGGAATTCTCATCGTGCGTCCTTGATTCAGCTTGAAATGTAACTCTTGAAGTTCCTTCCACGCGTTCGTATGCGCACATGAGCGCTCAGTATCAGATGTGCCTTGATGGCTTGTGATTCCCCGATCGAGGGGCGAGATGTAATCTCTATGAGTTTATATTGGGCCAGTCTGGAGGACTTGAGGCCGGATATTTTCCTATGGCTTGAGCACCGAGGTGCTGATTGTGTGAACAAGTGTTTTTGAACTTATACGTTCGGTATTGTCCCCATTAGTGGAAGTGACGGCTGGATAGCCACGTGACGAGTATGTTAGTACTGCGAGATGTATTTATGTGACTTGGAAGTGACGAGAGAGGTCTGTTGGATGATAGATGAACTAATAAGTGCTTGATTTCCATTATGAATGGATGTGTAGCCCCGAGTTATAGGCGCGTGAAGAATCTTTTCATGTCTCCTAGTTGGGAGTGAAGTAAATTTCATGCTGCGGTATGTGTTCAGACTCAGGAAGACTAAGTAACTGTGTAATGTGTATGACGGTGGAAGGTATACAAAGATGTTATATTGAGGCGAAACAGGTGGGTTATCTCCTGCGGAGTGTTCTAAAGTGGTGTGATCTTTATGTGTATGTTAGGAGATCTCATGTGCAAGTGAAAAGTACGTGTTGGAAATTTGACATTTCGGGTCGCCTAAGAGAGTGGGCTTAGCTTTTGCGGGGATGAATGCGAGAATTGCAGAAGATTTCCAGTACTAGATGATCTGTATTTTCACAAGCTCACAAATTATTTGAGTTTAATCTCACTATGGTATTGTGTCATCAATAGAGTAAAAGTGTTATGAGTTATTGAGCGTATCTTGATCTATGGCTTCGAGCCAAGTGGGGGAGTCTGCTGTAAGCAGTTGATTGCACGGTTAGGTGCTATGTTGGTTCCAGTTTGGGGCATGCGAGTGAATTAGCTATGGCTAGAGTAAAGGAAAATTTTGACAAAGGTTATATTATGCTTCATGGGGTATGAGGATTTATGGAATGTCTAGAGTTGTTGTTGGTAAAGAATGCTCGGTGCATAGAGCAGGAAGTTGCTTGGTTGTATTGGTATGAGGATTTCATTTTGCGGTATCGGAGTGCCAATGAGGCACGGGTGGTTCTGTTCGTTAGGTCAGGTAAGTTGTAGTTTGAATAAAGAGTGAATGACTTTCGAGAATGGTTCTAATGTGTTCAAGATTCTACAGGGAACAATCGGGTATTTTAAAGTTGCATGTGTGGTTAGAAACTGTGTTTTCATTGGAAGAGGTCAAGACTTGTGGTATTTTTATGTTAAGTATGGGATTCTATGTATCAGTATCAGTAAAGTAAAGGTAACGGACTTAGGTTCGCAGGAGGTTCTTCAGAGTAAAGTATTCTGGAATGTGGTGTTTCTGGGAATATTTGAGAGAGTATTCAGCGGCTTGTGGGTCCTAGTCAGTGTGGTCTTGTTCTTGGGTCTCGTGTAGTGAGCCTGGGACTGAGAGATTGTGGTCCTACAGCAAGAGGGAGCATCAAGTTGAAAATGAATCAGAAGGAAATTCAGATAGATGGAATGGTTTGATAGTAGACCGAATCGGTATGGTAATGATATGATCAATTCTTTGTATGTGTTCGAGGTAATGGGTTCTTACAGGTATTTTGCAACAATGCTCATGGGCTTTGATGGCTTGCTTAGCTTGGTCTAGTTAGAAGGATTCAGTCCTGGCAGTTTAATTTGTGCAAACGGAATTGGGAGAGTTCTTATTGATTTCTATCGTGGCTGGAGCGGTGCATTTTCTACGAATATGAGAGGTATAGGATGTGTAATGATTTTTCTTCTAGATGGGATAAATGGAAGTTCTTGGCTAATTGAGTGCGTAGATGTCATTGGCTCGGAAGGGAGATAAAAGTTTTCCTGTTATCCTTGGATGTGTGGTATATGCGGTATGTTGTGGAGGATCGAGATTTGCGTGTATGAGGTTTCAGTTCAGTTCTGAAAGGAAGTTCATAACGCTCTTAGGCAACGGGTAGTCTCAGATGATAAAGGAAATGGTGATGTTATTTGGAAGTGATTTGACGAGAGTATAGGTTTCAGGAAAAGGGCAACGTGATTAAGTTGATAGCACTTCAGTAGTATTGCGGCACTTTCAGGCTGGATCGACTGTTGATATTCGAGCTTGCTTGATGGCACAGAAGAATTTTAGAATATCTTTCATGGAATGATTGGGTACTTGAGGTGTGATATGTATTCGGACGGCGGAATTTGGGATCAGGTATGGTGATTTGTGTGCTACATGGAGTTGGAGATCGGAGGTTCTCATATTCAGGATATGATGTGGTTGTAGATCGTGTGTATCGGCACTGTTTAGCAACTACCGGGATTTGGAGGCCCGAGTGGATCTTTCTTTTCTTGGTATGTTAGATCTTGGATATGATGTTGGGGTGTAGACTGGTTGTCTTAGTGTTGGGTTATTCTTGACTATTGCGCTATGGGCCATGCCGGAAATGCCACGGGCTGAGTGGCGAGGTGCGTCGGATTATGTTCTAGTAGAGTGGATATATTTCGAAGAACCAGCGGACGGCTGGGAAGGATTTCTTTTCTTATTTGGGCCTTCATGATGGATGTCAGTGCAGAAGTTTCCACCATTGATTCAGTTCCGGTGTTGAGGGACTTTTCGGATGTGTTTCTTGTGGCCGGGCATGTCGCCGGGCGAAGTTGTGGATTTCGATATTGATTTGGTGCCGGGCACCGTATCGTATGGTTCTGGCAGGAGTTATAGTAGTGGAAGGAGCAGCTTCAGGCTTCCTTGGTAAGGAGTGCGATGGCAGGCCAATGTGGTCACGTGTTCTAGCTTGAGTCGGCTTGGTTGGCCCCGAATTGTATTGTTGAGGGATAGGTTAATTCGATCGTTGTTGAGCTTGTTAGTGATCTGGGGAGATCTATGTGTTCTATTCTATGATGTGAGATGGATTCCTAGCCCTGTGTTGTGGTGGTACTGGTGAGCTTGAGGTACAGCTCTTTCAATTGTGTCATTTTCATGATTTGAGTATGTTCGGACTGTTGCTTATGGGTGCGCGTAGTTATGCAAGTTGTGGCTTAGGCCGTATTGATGTGTCATGTCACCAGGGTGGTGTGTTTGGTCAGAAGAGATCGTTGGGATCATTAATGAATACAAACGGATTCGATTTCAGCATGTTTGATGGGTAAATATCGAGGTTCGGTTCAAAAATTTGCTATGGTAACTGCCAGAGGAGAAATGACCTCATGAATGGTTGATCTGAGAAATAGTTATGGTTTATTGCGTGTTTCATTTATCGTTGGAAGTATATGAAAGTGTTGGAATGAGGCTTTAGCTCATAAGAGGTTTCTATCAGTATTTGGTTGTTGTGGGCAGCTGCTGCGAATTGAAGTAATCGCTGCATGTGTTCGAGTTATGTGGTATATCATATAATTGCACCTGAGGTTGGAGGCATGGGCTATTACAGCGGGTTCGGGACTATTCAGAGTATAGGTGTGAGGTTCTGGTCGTATTGATGGTTTCAGAAGTGAAAGTGTGGTTCTATGGTTTATGGTCTAGGATGGATTTTGAAATTTCAGCTATGTTGTGTTATCGGACCTATATGAGATGGGGTGACGTGGGATCACCCCCGGGTATATGCATGGTAAGGTTATTCAGCTATTGGTTGGCTTTAAAACAACTTTGAGTATGTTCGAGGACGAACGTGTGTTTAAGTAGGGGAGGATGTAACGACCGGACCGGTCGTTTTGAGCTTTTGCACTTTGATCGCCAGTTCTCGGGCATGACTTGCCCCGTGTGATGTATTATGACTGATCTAGACCGTTGGTTTTGGTTTTTCAGGAAAATCGGAAAGAATTTGAAAGAACAGTCTCAGTTGAAAGCTTGGAATTTGAAAGGTTTGACCAAGAGTTGACTTATTTGTATATGAACTCGGATCGGAGTTTTTATGATTTGGTTAGCTTCGTTGGGTGATTTATGACTTAGGAGCGTGATCGGAATTGGTTTTGGAGGTCCGGTGTAGAATTAGGCTTGAATTGGCAAAGTTAGTATTTTGGCAAATTCCGGTTGATAGGTGAGATTTTGATCCGAGGATCGGAATAGAATTCCGAGAGTTGTTGTAGCTTCGTTATGTGATTTGGGATGTGTGTACAAAGTTTCAGGTCATTCGGAGGTGATTTGGTTGGGTTTTTGATCAAATGCGTGTTTCGGAAGTTTTAAAAGAACTTAGGCTTGAATTCAATGTAATTTGATGATTTTGGTGTTGTTTGAGGAGTTTTGATGATTGGAACAAGTTTGAATGATGTTATAGGAGGTGTCGGTGCTTTTGGTTGAGGTCCCGGTGGCCTCGGGGTGATTTCGGATGGCTAACGGGAAGTTTGAAGTTGAAAAATGTTGCAGAAATTGATCATCAGCTGTTGCAGAAGAATTAGCCTTCGTGATCGCGTGAGGTCCCTCGCGATCGCGTAGAAGGAAATTGGGTTGGCCTGAGTTTGTGATTCGCGTTCGCGTCTGAGGTCTCGCGTTCGCGGAAAGTGAGCAGCTTGTGCTTCGCGTTCGCAGGTGAATGTTCGCGATCGCGTAGGTTTAACAGTCAGTGCATCGCGTTCGCGGGTAAGGTGTTGCGTTCGCGAAGGGTTATTTTTGGGTCAAGAAAAAAATTGTGCATCGCGAATGCGTGGGTTTGACCGCGTTCGCGAAGAAGGAATTCCAGTGCTGGGCAGTGAGTTCATTAAATATTTCATCCGCGATTTTGAGCCATTTTTCCTCCATAGCTGAGTAATTTGAGAGCTTTTTGAGAGAGATTCAAGAGGGAATCAAGGGGAATCGATTGGAGGTAAGATTTTTGAACTTAAAACTCATTTTTATTGTGTAATCTACCTAGAGATTCATGGAAATTAAGCCGAAAATTGAAGAACTAGGGCTTGGGATTTTGAAATTTAATTTAGGGATTTGAAGGACCATTTGAGGTCGGATTTGAGAACTTTTGGTATGTATGAACTCGTGAGGAGATAAGGAACCCGTTGATGTGAAAATTTCTGAGTTTCGAAAAGTGGATCCGGGGCTCGGGTTTTGCTAATTTCGGGGTTTTTGATATTTTTCGAATGTTTTCGATTGGGTATTGTTTCCTTAGCACATTGTGACGTATTCGTTCTGGTTTTGGATAGATTCGATGCGCGTGGAGGCCGATTCGAGGGGCAACAGCGTCGTGAGCTAGAGATTTCGACGGTTCGAGGTGAGTAATGACTGTAAATGATATCCAGAGGGTTTAAAACCCCGGATTTGCACACCGTAGTGCTATATCGAGGTGACTTGCACGCTGGATAGCGAGCGTGGGGTAGAGCACCGTTGGAGGATTGTGACTTGGTCCGTCCCGATTGATGATTTTACCGCGTATTTAACTGAAACTTATTTGTTATTATCATGATTTGGGCTTCGTGCCAATTATCTGAACCCTTCGGGGATTTTTATCACTGTTTCCTTACTATATTGATATACTACTTGAACTCAGTCCTGTTGATTATACTGATTTACAAACTCAGCCGCTTTAATTGAACTCTGAGACTTAAATGATATTTCCACTGTTGTTTGAGCTGAGCACTACTATTTTATTGATGCCTGAGGGGCTTATGATTAATGTTTTCTAGACTGAGTGAGGCCGAGGGCCATATGTGAGGAGGTAGGCCTCGAATGTGATGTGAGGAGGCTTTCAGGCCTCGAGTGTGATGTGAGGAGGCTTTCAGGCCTTATGTTATATGCCATGAGGTGGCTTGATATTGCGCTTGGGCCGTAAGGGGCCCCTCCCGGAGTCTGCACACCCCCAGTGAGCGCCGTCGACGATATATGGATTGGGCTGCACGCCGCAGCGAGATGTGGATCGGGCTGCACGCCACAGCGGTTACTATATGATACTGTTCTGAGAGTGATCTGAGAGAGAGAGCCTGAGGGGCTGAGAGTGTTTCTGAGAGTGAGCCCGAGGGGCTGATACTGTTTTGAGATATTGCCCGAGGGGCGAACTTTTATGTGCTCATCTTGCATATTTACTTGCCTTTTTACCCGTTATACTACGGTATTTGTGCCCGAGGGGCGGATTTTTTTCTGTGCTTATCAGCACTAACTGTTTTGAAATCGTTTCGTAATTGTTGAAAAGATCATTTTCAAAAGAGATTTAAACTGAGCCAATATATTTCTAAAGATTTCACAGCTTCACTGTTTTCTCAAAGGATTGTACCCTGCTTCTATACAGCATGTTGGTTGCTTTGCGTGATTTCTTACTGCTCAGTTATTATTTACCTTTATTACTCACTGAGTTGGAGTACTCACTTTACTCCCTGCACCTCGTGTGCAGTTGCAGGTATTTATTCACCCGGTAGCGGGTATTGGCTGTTTGGAGGCAGAGCTGTAGTAGTTCAGCGAGGTGACTGCCAGCGTTCGCAGCACCGTTTCTTTCTATGTTATTCATTATTCCTGTTCAGTGTATTTCTAGACTTGTAAATGTAATTACATTCTTATAGATGCTCGTGACTTGTGACACCCGGTTAGGCCTGTGGTGGGTTGTATTTTCGCTAATTAATACTATTAAGTCATATTTAAGCTGTTTAATTATTTTTAACTACTTTTGAAAAGACGAGTTGGGTTAGTTGGCTGGCCTCGTCTTCACGAGAGGCGCCATCACGACCAGTGCGGGGTTTTGGGTCGTGACACTTTGTCTATTCCATCTTGGAAACAGATAGGAATCTTTTGCAATAGCTCTACAAATTTGCAAGACTGTGCAAATCAACAATAACTGGACAGAATCTGAAAAACTTCAAGACAATTTAATCAAACATTGGCAGTTTAAAACTGTGGAAAAATGGACAAATCAGTACTTAACGTAAAGAGAGAAATTAATAACATGATGCCTTCATATTACTGCTGAAACTGTTATTTGGCAAAGCTGCGACCAGAAAATTATGCTATGCAAACAAAATAAAGTGGCTTATCAACAATTTACAGGACATTTCAGATATATACTACTAGCAATTCCATTATAACTGACTTTCTATACTACTACACTACAGCTCCTTCGGACAGGAAGTTTCATTTTCACTATCATAGTCGTCGCCGACTTTTTCTGGTGGTGTTTCATAACCAGAATTTCTTTTCCACTCTCCATGTGCCCAAAGATTTGCTGCAAGTTCTTTTATGAAGTTTGATATGTCCTCAGGTTGGAATTTCTACAAATCCTTTCCCATCATTAACAACTCGACATACTTGATTAGGAATGCACCACAATCAGTCCTAAAAAATTTAAGATAGGGAGTCAATTAAACAATATCTTTAATACATATAAATTATATAGCAAAAGACAACACTTACGATCTAGTTTGTTTCGGTGATCTTTTCCACTGGATATCAAATTTATTGAATGCATTTCCAAAAGACTTATGATTTTTCTCAAACTATGAGAACTTTAGCAAGTGGGGGATCATGCACGCATAAATTTCAATGTGTTTTAATCTATCCTCATATGGTTCACTACATATGGAATAGTACACATCAATCTTTTTCTCATTCTAGTCCTATACCCCCAAACGAAAATGTGTCGCATCATCATTATCTTCTGAAGGTAGCCTACATGGAGAAAACATTTATCAACCTCTATCCAAGCAATTCCACATCTACGATTGTCACCCCACACATATGGTGTGAGAACCAATTGATTATCAGCACACCAAAACTCATCTAAAGCATCTTCATTGAAATCCTTATACACAAGTAGCATATATTTATCTATATTTGTAGTTGTGCAACTAAATGGATGGGTGCAAGGGTAGTAGCATTTCTTCTTTATCAAATAATACAAGGCAGTGTCAATATGCTTAATAAAAGGCAAAAAAAGAAAAAAAATCCATCAGTCATAAATAATTAAAAAATAATAAATTAAGAAGAAAGAAAAGTAATGACTTGTAAATTATCAAACCTTATCATCAAGTACATAGCTACTATCTGAAAGCTCAAGGAAGAACATTTTGCTACTGATTTTTTGATTGTACAATTTATATGGATTCTTTCTCACGCCATTATCCTCAGCATATATATCAGTTTGTCCCCTGAAAATTTGAAAATATCAAAGTTAGAAAGCTTATAAGTTAGTCCTTAATTCCTAATTAGAAATGCATAATTTCAAAAATTAAGGACACTTGGTCCTGAAGTTAGAGTGGAAGTTTAAAAATTAAGGATAGCTAGTCCTTAACTTAGACTTACAAGCTCATAAATTAAGGACAGTTAGTCCTGAACTTAGAGTAAAAAGCTTATAAGTTAGTTGATACCCAATTTTTTTCTATGTATTTTTACACTCAAAATACTTTCAAAATAGCATGTGTATGCATATATAAGCATGCTCAAGAGTTTTGGTATTTTTTCCTAATTTTTTAAGATTTTTAAAATCAATTATTATCTATTTTGGCAGTACAAAATCCAGTAATTGTTCCCAAAATTATCACTTTGGTGAATAATTTATTTCTATTCTCGTATTTACACCAAAATATAATTAAGGTAATTTTTGCATATTTTTATAAATTTATTTGGTATATTTAAAGTTAAATCGCATATAATTGCAATTATAGCCTATTTTACGATTAACAACATTTTACAATTATAAAATCATTTCCAGTATTTTTATATCAATATTTATATATTATTAATTAGTTCAGTGCTTTTAATTTATTTTTAAAATCATTTTAACAATTTTTATAAAATAAAAGGGGGAGAAATTGGCTATTTAACACATAGCCATTTCTATTTCAATTAACCCCCAATTCCACCCTAATTAAACGACCCAACTTCAAATTTTAACCCAAACCCCACGACCCGTTTTCAGACCCGCCCAGCTTCCCTTTTAATCCTAGCCGTTGATCATTTTGATCAACGGCCATGATCCGTTCTTTCCTTTTTAATTCCCATACCCCCTTAACCCTAATTCACTCTATCAGATGTGCCGCCTTTGAACTCTCTTCACCTCCCAAATTCTCTCAAGGCTCCCCGGAACCCTAGCCTCCCCTACCTTGTTCCACCATATTTTCACCGGCGTCCATGGCTTCTCAGGCCATGGACAGCCTGTACCCACCTCCTATGGCTCCTGCATGCCTGTTGTTCGAAGGATCGAGGACAGACCTCGAGGGTCTTCACCCAGGCCTTCACTGATTCGAAGATTCCGGCCATCTCCGGCCTTGCTCCGGTGGCTCTTAGTCTTTTGAGCCTGTTTATGACATTAACCGACTTAGATCGGGTATTTTCGAAGCCTTTCTCATCTCTAAGGTTCATCTGGAACCCTAAATATCGAGGTTCTCTCCGATTATTTTAGATCTGTTACATGTTTGCACTGTTGCTTAAGTTTCTTAAACCTTTTTTTCGATTTTCTTTCAAAAAGCACTTCTTTTCGATTAGGGTTTCTGGAAAGTCCTTAAAATGTTTCTGACTCTTCTTCTTCTCTTTTCTTGGTGTGAATCGATCCCTGCTATGTTCTTACTGGCTCTTTTCTGACTCACATGCCTTTCGTATGTTCTTATATTTGCCTTGTTATGAAATTTATTTTATTATGCTCCGTTCTATCTCATACTGGTTTTTCACCATGCTCTCTCATGTCTATCTTATGTGTTCCTCTACTGTATTTTCCTACTGAGTTTTGATCCTTTGTTTGCCTTTATCGGACTTCGCCTGGATTCTTTCTAGATGTGTTTCATCGACTGTTTCTTTAAGTTTACACTACCTGAACTCATTTAATTTTCAAGCTTTCTTGAAACTTGTTTCCTTTACTGGTTCCTATGTTCTACTTGCTATTGTGCT
>NW_017673770.1:115146-120841 GCF_001879085.1 Nicotiana attenuata
AAATATGTGGTAGATCAATTCTTCCTACGCTATTTAATCAAGGACCTAAACAGTATGTGTAAGTCGTGCTAAACAATTCGTTTCTCTAAATGAGGAGGCCTACTTGAGCCTTTAATTGCTTTATCTCCCCATTAAGTGTATTACGTGTTTTGATTGTCGCCTTAGAATTTTATCCTTTTAAACCTCTGAAAAGCCAAGCTTCCTCCCTTTAGGATTAGTAGTCCTAAAAGCCTCCAGGACTGATAGTTGGGACGGGTAATAGCACGCTGTAGGTAGCGATACCATTCCACGATTAATACCTTAACGGGGTGGGAAGGGTAGACATGGAGATGATTATCACACGATAACACTATGCGTACGATTGGTTACCGGTGTTGTGTGGATGATCCATGCGATTTATAAACCTAGGACCCCTTTCCTTATGTTACTTTATATCCATAAATTTTGTCTTTTCAATTACCCAAAACTCCCCTTTAATTTTTTCACTTTATTATTCCTTTTCCTTTTAATTTTTCTTCTTTGTTTATTCAATGTCTTGACTAATTCTTGCACCTAGACTCTCCCTCAAACAAATTATAGATTCCAACATGCTTGTTTGAAACCCTTATGTGTAAATTTATTTGTATACTTGTCTACATTAAAGTCACAACATAGCATGGCCGGGAACCACACTAGTGGATCTTGAGGGGTGCCTAACACCTTCCCCTCGAGATAATTTCTAGCCCTTACCCGAACTCTGATTTTCCAATTCAAAACCCTTAGTGTCCTAATGCACTTAATCATTAGGTGGCGACTCTTCAATTCCAAAACCCAATTCCCAAACGGGAATAGAGTTGTCTTCCCAAATGTCGTAAACCCGATTTTGCTTTTGAAAAAGGGGGCGTCGACAGCATGGCGACTCTGCTGGGGAATTCTTTAGGCTTTTACCACTTCATGTTATATGTGACTTTATTATTTTCTTTATTGCTTTGTTTAATACCTTTATTCAAAACTAACTTGTCTTTTGTTTCTTTTTCTTTAACGCTTTCATTTACTGCTTTCCTTCAATACCGTTGTAATTTCTGAGCAATTATTGTAATCATTATGAACATGAAAATACGTGACAATTTGTTTCATTCTTGTAATTGCATCTTCAACATCATATTCCACTCGTGCCAAACAAATACCATAGCAACGCTTGATGAGTTGTTGCGCTCTTCCGATATTATTACCCCTTAAATTTGGCAAAGGCATATTTGCGGTAAAACTAGTCGATCAGCGGTGCAGTCGACGGTTCCGTGCCTTTCCCTCTTGAGTTGTCCGCTCAAGGGTACCGGTCTAGCACCTCATAGAAACCTTATTCTATTTAATTGTTCATGCATCACTGTCAAACCTAGTCGAGTCAGTTATGCTGTCCACATAATGACTCTTTAAGATAGCCTTGTCCAAAGTCCACACTGGGTTCCCCTGGAACCCAAACAGACAACATCATTATTCTGTGCATTAATTTGGAGAACTAAATGCCATTATGCTAATTATTGATTTAAATAGTCGAGTCCGGTGGGGTAAGGGACTAACACTTTGTTTTGCAGAAGTGAGGCACAAAATCCCCAGATTCGGCATGGTAACCAATATTCACCCGAGGTTGCTAAGTTGGTGGGAGGACCTTCATTCCAGTGACCGGACTCTCGTTCGCAAATACTTGGGAAATTTGCCCTCTCTTTTGGAAATTCAGCCGGACAACAAAATCATAGAGGCTGCAACTCTATTCTGGGATGGTGACAGATCTGTTCCGCTTCGGGGACCTTGAAATGACACCTTTGCTGGAGGAAATAGGAGGTTTAGCTGGTATTCCTTGGGAGACTTCGGGTTTGCTCATGCCAGAAAACCGCAAGGGGTAAGGGTTTCTTCAAAATGATGGGGTTGAAGAAAAATTCAGACTTGACTTGTTTGAAGGATTCCTATATTCCTTTCGACTACCTGTATGAGAGGTACGGCCATAGCAAATCCTACCGCACCTATCCAGATGAATTCGCCCTCACATCATTGGGGCATATCCACAGGAGGGTTTTCGTCTTTATGTTCTGCTTCTTAGGAATGATAGTGTTTCCTATGAAGAAGGCTAGGATCCACACCAGACTAGCCATGGTCACCAAGACATTGATGGAAGGGATTGGAGGGCAGCCTTTCAGCATAGTGCCTATGATTGTTGCTGAGATCTACCGAGCTTTGGAGAACTGTCAGCGAGGAGCCAGTCACTTTGAGGGTTGCAACTTACTACTCCAACTATGGCTTATAGAACATCTCCAAAGGGGTCAATACCGTCAAGAGCTTTCGCGAAGGCCGTGGAATGATCATATAGCCTTTCACCATCCCAAGAGAATGAACTATATGCCTAACATGTTTGCTCAGCCGGGGGATGCTCGAGGATGGGTAGAGTTGTTTGAAAACTTGAAAGAAGACAAGGTGCAATGGATGTTCGAATGGTTCCCCACTGGAGAGTTCATCATCCGCTCTCGCGACGCTCCATTCCTTATACTCATTGGTCTGAGGGGAACTTGTCCCTATGTCCCTCTCCGAGTCATGAGGCAGGCAGGGAGGAAGCAAGTCGTACCAAAGGTCGAGAAGATGAGTCATTTCAGGGCTGATTTCCAAAACGACGATAGCCCATACAAATGTCAAGCTCAACACATGTGGAACAGCAAGATCATCCTGGAAAAGGATTCCATAGAACCTGACAGATATCATGCCGGCTACACTTCATACTATCCAGGCTGGCTAGAAGAAGATCATGCTGGGTTAGGACAGCCCGGGTCTGTTCGAGGTCACAGGGTCATCGACGAAAGGGCTGAGATACAGGTTAAGTACAATCAGTTGCGCAAAAGGATCAAGGAGTGCGAGAGTGAGCATCAGGAAATTCAAGAAGCAAACCAAAAGTAGATCGAGGAATGGAAGGATATGGCTATCAGAGCCAACAAGCGCCTAGGGCATTTGGAGCGGGGTTTAGTAGAGCTGAAAGCGAAATTCATCCGTAGGATCGAGAATTGCCAAAACACCGAGGGAAACGAAGGAGGACATTTGGCTAGGGCTTATCTGCTGCTAGGATTGCGTGAGCTGGTGACGTTGTTTGATGGAGCCAAAGATGCCGAGTCTGGGGAAGGTCCTTCTGGGACCTAATAGTCAAGAATTTCTTTTCTTTTTTCCGCTTTGAAATGTAATAAGGCCAATGGCCATTAGTGACATTTTTACTTTATGCAATTTTAGCGTCGTTTTGGGATTCGTCTTACTTTTATCAATAAAATGAGGCATTTAGCATTATAAGTTCTCCAAATTAACTTGTCGCTAGGCCTACCTCAGGCACAACGAGGCACCCAATTTAGGACACGATTTATATTCTTGCACTATGTGTTTAAATATTGCAACATTTTTCTCAGAATCCGTACTAACTTATTACCTTTTTGTTTTACTTTTGTTTTATTCCCTCCCAAAACGGTTAGTTCGTGCATTATGGCATCGTCATCCTACTCCACAAGATCTAAGGGCCCTCCACCTCCTCCTCCTCCAAGTCCTATCAAAAACAGGGGCAAAGCAAAAATGGAAGATTTGAACAATGCCAGAAAGGAGAATTTGGTTGAAAGGGTAGAGGTTCCTCAGGGTATTCAGGTATCCAAAGAAAGCGCCACTCCGCTCGAACAGAAGTTACTGAAATTTCAAGAAGAACTAGACCAAGTTCGGAACTTGGCGAGTCTGTCATCTCCCTCACTACTCCCGACATCAACTTTCAACACCCCATGCCTCCACAGAACATCCCGAAGCCGCAGAAACAACCCGCTACTTATCGAAATTGCAACACATGCCACAACAACACTCCACTCCTCATCCCTGAACCATCGAATGATTATCCCTACCACGCTCCCATCTATGTGGAAACCCTACCACAATACACTCAACCCATTACAAACACACCGGAGTCTGATGACACAGACTCTCTCATCATAAACCTAAGTCCAGGGCATTGAAGGAAACAAAGGCATTGAAGGGCTGAATTATGAGGATCTTTGCATTCAGCCAGACGTCGAACTTCCCGAGGGGTACAAACCTCCCAAGTTCGAAATGTTTGACGGCTCGGGGGATCCCAGAGTCCATCTGAGGACATACTGTGATAAGTTGGTCGGCGTAGGAAGAGATAAAAAGTTTCGCATGAAACTCTTCATGAGAAGTTTGAAAGGCGATGCGCTATATTGGTACATTAGCCAAGATCCCAAGAAGTGGACGAGCTGGGTTGGAATGGCGTCCGATTTCATGGACAGGTTCAGGTTCAATACAGAAAATGCACCAGATATCTTCTACATCCAGAATCTGAAAAAGAAACCCACTGAGACATTCCGCGAGTATGCTACTCGATGGAGATCTGAGGCTTCTAAGGTCAGGCCGGCCTTAGAGGAAGAACAGATGAACTGATTTTTCGTCCGAGCTCAAGATCCGCAGTATTATGAGAGGTTAATGTTGATAGAGGGCCAGAAATTCTCCGATATCATCAAGCTAGGAGAAAGGATTGAGGAAGGCATTAAGAGCGGTATGGTCACTAATTTTGAAGCACTGCAAGCTACCAACAAAGCCCTACAATCTGGTGGCGCGTTCAAGAAAAAGGACGTGAGTGCCGTGATGGTTGCACAGAGAACCAAGTCCCCAGTAAAATACCAAGCCTACCCGGTACCGCCTCTCACATACCAACCTATCCCCAATTACCAAGCACCTCCGCCCTCTTACCAAATTCCTGCTTACCAATCATCCCCATCCCCCACATATCAACCTACCTCACCAAGATATTCCCAAACTGCACCCGTCTACCAAGCCTATAACGCTCACTACCAATCACCCCCCACCCGCCAAAACTTCCCCAGGCCACGCTCTAACTTCGACCGTAGACCTCCCAAGCAATACACCGCCATCGCCGAGCCAATCGACCAACTATATGAAAGACTCAAAGCAGCCGGTTACGTCACCCAAATCCCTGCCATAACTCCAGAAAATCCTTCCTAATGGGTCAATCCAAACAAAACCTGTGCGTACCATTCCGGCATGAAATGGCATACCATTGATGAGTGCCGATCTCTGAAAGAAAAAATCCAAGCTCTAATTGACAACAAAATCATCGTGGCCAAGGAACCTGCTCCTAATGTTCGCAACAATCCTTTGCCTGATCATAAGGGTGTTGGTGTGCATATGATCGAAGTAGAGGATGATTGGGACCCCAAAGGGTCAATTGGATTAATTGCCGAAGGTGACGAGCCCAAGAAACCAACAGTCACACTAAATCCAATCGTAGTCCAGATCCAGCCCTCTGGGGATGCTGAAGTAAACATGTCCGTGCCTCTCGAGTTTGAAACACCGTCATCCACAAAGACCGCAGAGCCAATTAAGGTGGAGTTTGGGTCTCCGAAAGTACCATTTGAAGTTGTTGTGTTGCCTACCAAAACGAGAGCGCCCATTCCTGTGGCAATGTCAGCCGTAACGCCATTCCATACATAGGCCATTCCTTGGGATTACACCGCCGAGGCAAGAAGGAAGGGAAAGACTAGGTCTGGAGAAGCAATCGCAGCGCAGGGTATGACCAGGACTGGCAGAATTTATACTCCAGAGCACTTAGTTGAATCAAGTAAGCAGGCCTCTGGACGGCCTATTGAAACTGGGCCCGATGATCTCTGACGGAAGA
>NW_017673771.1:0-2762 GCF_001879085.1 Nicotiana attenuata
GACAGTCCAGAATAGCATGGTACGGAGATAACCAATCCATACCCAGAATCACGTCGAAATCCACCATGCCCAATAATAACAAGTCAACTACGGGTCTCCAGACCCCCAATAGTCACAAGGCAGGATCGATATACGTGATCCACAATAACAGTATCACCCGCCGGGGTAGATACATGCACAGGCAAGGCAAGACAACCACGGGTCGTACCCAAATGATGAGCAAAATATGAAGATACATAGGAGTAGGTAGATTCGGGATCAAATTGGATAGAGGCATCCCTGTGGCAGACTGAGATAATACCTGTGATGACTGCATCTGATGCACTGGCGTCTCTTCTATCTGGAAGAGCATAGAATCGAGCCTGACCACCGCCAGTACGGTCCTCACCCCTGGGGTGACCTCTGGCTACCTGACCTCCACTTCTAGCTGACTGAGTGGGTGCTGAAGAAACAGGAGCAGAAGATGAGGGCTGATCCCTCTGCCGAGACTGTCTACTACGGAACTGGGGACACTGTCTCCTCATATGACCTAACACACCGCACTCGTAGCAACGACCCGGAGCTGGAGAAGGGGACTGATGGGAACCCCTCGCTGCAGATGAACCCTGGGCTGAAGAAGCAGGAGCAGAGCTCTGAGCTGGAAGAGCACTCAGTGCAGGCTGGCTCTGCTGATGACCCTGATGACCACGGCCTGACAAAGCCCCACTGGACTCTGAACGACCTGACTGAGGAGGTCTGAAGGAATGACCTCTGCTGCGCTGGAACTGGCCCCTAGACGGAGCACCACTGAAACTACCTGAACCTCGAGGCCTCTTAGCCTCCCTCTCCTCACGCTCCCGACGACGATCTATCTCAATCTGACGAGCCGCATCAACTACCTCCTCAAATGTAACTGCTGTAGCCCTTTCTCTAGTTATCAATATGCGGATCGGATAGTTGAGGCCATCCACAAACCTCCTGATCCTCTCGCGATCTGTCGGGATCATCCACGTAGCATGCCGAGCTAGCTGTGTAAACCTCAACTCATACTGAGTCACTGTCATACCTCCCTGAGTCAACTACTCGAACTGACGACGCAGCTCTTCCCTGTGAGACTGGGGTACATACTTTTCCAAGAATACCGTAGAGAACTGCTGCCACGTGAGGGGCGCTGCTCCAATAGGCCTACGCCTCTCGAACTCCTCCCACCAAGTAAATGCAGGCCCTGTGAACTGGAAGGTAGTAAAAGCCACTCCACTAGACTCTAGAATACCCGCAGTACGAAGCATACGCTGGCACTTATCCAGAAAACCCTGGGCATCCTCTCCCTCAACACCACTGAATGTCGGGGGCTGAAGCCTACCGAACCTCTCCAACCGACGCTGCTCGTCATCCGGCATAGCTGGAACCACATGAGCTGGAGCTGGTGCGACTGGCGCAACTGGAACACCTGCTGCAACTGGTGCAGCTGGCTGAACTGGCTGAGCTGGAGCTACCCCATGTGTTTGTAAGCCCTGAACAACCTGCTTGGGTGTGCGAGCATCGGGGGTCTGATGACCACCCCCGGTCTGAGAAGTAGCCGCCGCTGTAGTAGCTGAAATCGATTGAGCCAGGCCAGTGCAGACGGACAAGATCTGAGCCAAAGCCTCCTGGAGACCAGGAATCACGATGGGCACTGCCGGTGCCTGAAAAGGTGCTGCTGGAGCATCTACAGCTGGAATTTGACTCTGAGCTTGGTCAACTGGTGCTGGAATCTGACCCTGAGCCTGGTCAACTGGTGGGTCAGCAGGTGCTGTCCCTGCTGCCATGCCTCTACCGCGACCACGGCCTCTAGGTGGCACTGGTGGCCGTCTGCCATGTCCATTAGCGCGGGTTCTCGCCATTTGCGAGAGAATAGAATACGGAAATTTAGTTTTTCATAATAACAAGCCGCACGATTTGAATTTCAAGAAAGGGAAGTGTTTCCTAAAGGTTCTGTAGCATCCCGAGGATAGATACGGACGTCTACGTACCGATCCGCGAGACCCTACTAAACCGGCTCATGACTCGCGAGACCTAGTAACCTAGGCTCTGATACCAACTTGTCACGACCCCAAACCCGGTCGTGATGGCGCCCACACAATTGCTAGGCAAGCTTGACCACAGTCGTTCCCAAATCAACCGTAAACCTCAAAACCGACAATCCAAAGAGAATATAATAGTTTTAGAATAATAATCCAATATTTATCAAAGAATAATACTGAGAAAATACGAAGTCTGATAAAAACACTCCCAAAAGATCTGGGGTCACGAGTCTAGAGCCTCTAAAACAACCTGAATAACAATATCTGAACGAAAATACTCAAGTTTGGAAATGTATATATATAAATAAAATTGAAATAGGAAGAGTAGTCAGGTCCTGCGAACGTCAAGCAGCTACCTCAACAACTCTGATAAGCTCTGGAAACAAAGAATGCTCAGCTAAGCCTCCGGTGTACCTGAATCTGCACACAAGGTGCAGGGAGTAGGGGTGACTACTACCGACTCAGTGAGTAATAAGCATATAAAATGTCTGAAGATAAGAAATCCACGAAATGCCACAAAGCAAAGCTAAAACTAACAGTCCTACACCTTACTACGATCCAACAGCAAAACAACTTCAAATAATACAGTCAAGTAAAATGTAAGGATGCAATGCAATGCACATGAACACGCTGTGGCGTACAGCCCGATCCATTTAACGTCGACGGCGCTCACTGGGGGTGTGTACAGACTCCGGAGGGGCTCCTTCAGCCCAAGCGCAA